>NW_020884872.1:21835947-21986184 GCF_003945725.1 Corapipo altera
GGGAAGGGAAGGGAAGGGAAGGGAAGGGAAGGGAAGGGAAGGGAAGGGAAGGGGGAAGGAAGGAAGAGAGAGAGAAAGAAAGAGAAAGAAAGAAAGAAAGGAAGGAAAAGAAAGAAAGAGAAAGAAAGAGAAAAAGAAGGAAAGATGGAAGGAAGGAAAGAAAAGGAAGAGAGAAAAAGAGAAAGAAAGAAAGATGGAAGGAAGGAAAGAAAAGAAAGGAAGGAATGTTCACAGTTGCAATTTAGGCTCTCAGCCAGCCATCAAATTGATTTAATATGCATTAGGCCCAGGGGACAAAATATGAGGATAAAGAATGGACTTTTCCCTCACTGATGTAATGCTGGGTATTACTGTGTGCAAAATGTCAAAGAAAAGTTGTCACAGTAATTTTTTATCTAAAAATGTAGAAAGAATGAGAAAACAGTACATAAGAATTTAAAAAATGCAAATTACTGCAAGATTGGAATTATGTTGATGACTGTATTTATCTCTAAGGGTAAAGCCATAGTTCTCAGGTCATTCATGGCTAGGCTTCGTGAACAAAGGTTTGGGAAGGGCTCTACCCACATTTGTTACAAGTGCACTGGTAGCTAAAGAGACCAATATGAGATAGACAAGTCCAGTTGCAAAAGGCACAGCAGAAGGACTCCTTAAGTGGAATATTCTGCAAGATACAATTCCATGGTTGGAAGAATATAATTTTGATCCTGACCATGTCCACACTAGTGTTTTAATTCAGATCAAGAGTGTATTTTCACAGAACCTCACAGTATTGTCACCACCTCCTTGCACACTGTTTCACATTGCAAAAAGGTTCTGAAAGTACAGCCTGAACCCTTCCAGGTGAGCCTCAACTGGAAGATGTCCTTCCCCTTATGCACTATGTCTACCAGTGGTTATTCATTCAGCCCATGGACTGGACAGTAATTCAGTCATAATAAAATAAATTCATGAAATATGTACAGTGGGCACAAGGTCCACCTGTTTGTTTTCTTTAGAGTGACTCTTGAAGGTCTACACAGCATGCTAATGTGGGGAGGGCCTCCAAACACTAGACAAGGCTGGAGCTGGAGAGAAATAAACTATGAGGAAACATAAAGTACCCTTAACTTTTTTTAGTGTATTACTTGTAATTAATGGTGCATCTAATTTTTTCCACATGATTTCAATAAGGAGAAAAAAATGCTTCCTTAAACTGAAGTTTCTGAAGTAACCATTGTATTTATTTTTCTCTGACTCTATCAAGGAAAGCATTCAAGATGAATGCTTTAGTTTTAGCCTACTAGGTAAATAACTAATCAGCAGGCAATGAGCTATACTTTCAGGATCAGTATCAGCAGTACAAAAGATAAGCTATAATACTAGACACTTAGGTTAGTAAACAGTTGCAAATTTCTAAGCATTCTTCTACAATTAATCCCCAAAAGTTCTAATCACACACAAACACATAGAGCTGGTTGTGCATCAGGCCACCTCCAGGCTATGTGAGTCACTAGCAGCCCCATTGCCAGGGAGTGAACTTTCCCCCATTTTCTCTGTGGGATGTGTGGTTGCTTCAGCATCAGGTGAGCTCCTGCCGCTCCCAACCACCCACGGACCCAACATCCCACAAGACCCCAGACATGCTTAAACACATTCTTGAGTGACAGCACACACGGACAGCCTCTGGATGAGTGCAGACGCCCCACAGGGGGGTACTCTCTCCAGGATGGAGGGAGTTTGCAATGTCGTGGCCACTTTGCACAATGTCAAACCGTGTCCAGCTGCTACCCTCTTTCCGCCCTATCTCTCCTTTTACAAACTGTCATACTTCTGTTGCCCTCTTTTTCAAGCTGACCTTTGCCTCAGAAGACTCTGATTCCCTGGTTACTACTCAGTCCGACTGGTGGTCATATTTCCCTCTGTCACAATAAGTTTGGAGCAAATTTCTGCTAAGGCAGTTTGGGGTATTTCACTCAACACACATTGGATGCACTCACATTCTTCTTTTTCAGCTGTTGCTGTCTGTAGCATTTTGCAGCTGGAGAGCCTGATCACCCTTCCAAACCATTATTTAAGGAAAGACAGATTTGTGAAGTCAAGAATTGAATATTACTGTTAATACCTTTCTGTATCATTACATGGAAAAAAACCCAAATAAAACAAAAACGAACAAAAAACCTCTTTGTTTTCCATATTAAGCTATTTTCATTCCTTACTGCATTGCATTAAGCAAGTGAGAAGAACTTTCAGGTTCTATCAAAACCCAAGGCTAAGAATTTTCAGATCACAGAATGCCCTTCAAATCACACCAAATTATAAACTGGGAAATAGTTTTAACTGCACTTAAAAACATATATATATAAAAGGCACAGAATATAAATCCCATCTCAGAAAAAAAACCCTGCATTCCTGCTCTGAAATATTCATAGTGATCACAGGAAAAACCCCACAAAACTCTTAGTGTTGTGTATTTTTGAACAAATAATTACTATTTGCCTGAATTTCTTCAAATACCTTTGAAGAAATATCTTGCTGTGGTATTCAGAGTATAAAAGAAAATACATCAAAAAAAGACAGGTTTATTAATTCAGTTTGTGTCATGTGGGGCTGACTCTTTGCCATGATGATTAGTTTTTCAATTAAGAAAATTTGTTCTTGCAATTAATGAAAATCAGCAGACAGCTGTGGAAACAAAAGAAATCTTCATTTGTCTAACATCAGATATTCACTGACTGCTGTTTTATCCAGTTCACCTTTTAGTACATTTCAAAATTACAAAGTTCAACCAGCTTTAGCTTGATGCTGCTAGAAGAGCTAAAACATGTTTAGGCTCCGAATATTAATTATCACACTGCTTTAAAGGTTACAACAGTAACTTTCTCCAAGTGAGGTCATAGTTCTGATTGAATAAAGCCTTAATTATAGAATATTTTAGAACAGTGCCGTGAGCTGCAGCAACATAGCCAGAAAATGGGTTATTTTTTCTTTGACAGTCCTAAAAGGCATGAGAAAAAGAGAAAAACACATCTGTTAAAAGAAAAAAATAGATTATTAGTTTGTTTATTTTTTCTCCGTTGGTATAGAAGAGAAAGAAGATGTTACTCCATTCTAACTACTGTGCTTGCCATTATTAGAGATTTTTTTAATGAGAAAGCTGGATCAAATGGACATGATTTGTATTACTGCAATTGGAACAACTGTTTTCTGAAAAATACAAAGACTCATCAGCACTTGCTGACATTTAATACCTACAAATAATTACTAATTAAATATTAAAAATATTCTTTTGTAGAAGTTAATACATTTCATTCAATCATGACTAACTTTGCATTCAGAAATTTATGCCACCATAATGGAGGCCATATAGCATTCCATATTTAGAGTTTAGTCCTGATGTGATATAGCTTTTAAATCTTCAGACAAAATTTTGCATATCATTGTAGAAATTTTATCATAGAAAATATTTTAGTGAAAGCTCATTTTTTCTTCTTTTCTCCTGCCTTGCCTTGTCTTCCGTTTCCTCCATATTGCGAACCCCTTGCACCTCGTGGATTTTCATTCTTCCTATCACCTAAAAAATTACTACAACCAGTGCAAAGAGATCTGTTCCCCCTTACCAAAGCAGGTGAAATATATTGCAAGGCCTTTTTTTCCCTAGGAATCTAAGACTTCCCTTCTAGTCTTTCCTAGGATCACGAAGGTCTTATTACTGCAGGCTCAGATGTCTCATGATAACAGACTCATATCAAACTGCACCAGACTACATATCTCCTGAGTCCTGGGTCCCCATTCTAGCAAATTTGTCTGCACTGATAATTAGCTTGGAAAAGCCTGCCAAGTGATGTCCTTGTTTTGTCTTGATAAGCAGCTGACAGCGGTGCCTAAATCAGTAATGTCCATCTGAAAACTTGCATATCCTGTAAGGTATTTTTAACTGACTTCTGACTCAACAGTTGTCTAACAGGAAAAGGTCTGTGGGAGTTACAGAGAGGAGTGTGAGTACATGGCTTACTGGGGTAATTTGGACATAGCACAAGTCTCACCTGTGAATGATAGGCAGCATGGACAACTGCAATGTTTCACCTTGTTTTCAAAAAACCAAAATTAATCTCAGTCCTAATCTTTGAGTCATTTTGTTCTCAGTTGCAAGACAAGCAGCAGACTTGTCATGCTTTGTTTTTTAAAATCTGATAACCAGAGTATGGGAACAAAAAAACAGCAGTGCAGCTTTCCCTGCAATTTCCAAGGAGAGAGACAAAACCTGATTTGTTCAGATAAAGCCTCGCTATCAAAGGCTGAATTGATGTGGATTTACCTTCTATCTTCCTAATAAATATCCTCTGTGAAATTGAAGTGCAATTTTTTTCCTAGGCTTTTTTATGTTCCTTTTATTATTTTCTTCTACCCTCTTTTTTCTGTTTCTGAGTACATCTATCCATATCACGAGTACAGTAATTTAAATAACTGTGTAGTTCAGGAAAATTTTGGCAAGTATTTAAGTTAGAGAATCTTGTTCTCAGTTGATGACTGGCTATCTCACATCTTTGCACTAAAATAATTTCCTAAGTTTTTTGACCCTACTCATATCCGGTTAAAAAATGTTTAAAATCTTCTGTCTGTATTGTTGCATTGTTACAGAACTGCTTCAGAAATGAAATAGTGATTCTTCATAAACATGACCTCTGCGGTAGGGAAAAACAAACTAAAGTCAAACAGCAAAAGAATGAGTTTCACTGCCTGTTCTGGAGACATTTAACTAGGACTGTGACCTTTAAAAAAAAAAAAAAAAAGGAAGGAAAAAAAAAACCACAGAAGATGAAAGTATCGGAAGATGTGTTGTGAACATGTAGATACCCTGTAGCTAACTCTGTGTCTCATGGACTAAAATTATGGGGTTTTGCCTTTTAGGTTTTTTAAGTACTGGCGACCAAGCTGCAAAAGGCAACTACGGATTGCTTGACCAAATCCAAGCTTTACGTTGGATTGAAGAAAATATTGGATCTTTTGGAGGAGACCCAAAAAGAGTTACTATTTTTGGATCTGGGGCAGGAGCTTCCTGTGTCAGTCTTCTGACACTCTCCCACTATTCAGAAGGTAAGCAAAGCACTTTTTTTTTTTTTTTTTTTAACATATAGTAGTGTCATGAAAATGGCCAATGAGGTATGCTGAGTTAGAATTATATGAGGTCTGTAGTTTTTGGAAAATACCTACTAGCTAGTATTCTGGATTTTTATTCGTCAACATAAAAATATATTTATAGGGAAAACTAAATGCTATTACAGCGTAAATCTCATGCAACTAATGCTATGGGCAATGTGTTTTTTCTAGTTTTATCAACAGATTCCACTGGGTCTCCTGTCAAAGAATTTGCCCTAATTAAAATGGAAGAGAGCAGTGACCTTTTTGATTTTTTACGCACTCTTGGCTGCACTTCCAACATATATTTAGCTACTTTCTTTGCTTAATAATAACATAACTTAAACTTATTAAAACCTGTATTTAACTCCCCACAAATACTGTGTGATCCCACACAGTGTTCTTAAGATTTTGATAAGTGAGCTGTGGGGTTTCTACTCTTAACACTTCACCCTGCAAAAAAAACCCAAAAACAAACCCCAAGAATGTACAGCACCAGTACCAAATAATAAATATTCACGGTGATAAGACCAAATCTACAAAGAATTTATAAAAGAAGACAACACAAAAATATCTATTGTATTTATGAGTCCATGCCATTTTTATCATATTAAAACAGACAGGAATTTGTGACAGAAAGCTAAGCCATAGCAAACAGTCATAGCAGGGTGATTGGTAAACACACCTCATTTTGAAATACATACAATTGTGCTTGACAATTCAGTCAGTTGATACAAATAAGAGTGCAGTGGATAACTGTTGAGCAAGCCATGCCAAAATCATGCAGATAGAACTATGAAAAAGTAAACTGATCAAATAATTGAAATTTTATTGCATGTTCATTAAGTAATCATCTCAAAGATATATCAACAACAAAACCCACATGCTTTTGTAGCTGTTGCTGTCTGACATTTTGAGAGCTTAACAGTAGAAATCATGTCAAGAAGACATCCAAGCATTTAATTTTAAATATAAAGTAGGCCATTTTAATGATCTTACCAGAGAAAAAGAGATGGGGCAGCTTCGCCATTAAGGCCCCTATCGCTTTTCAGTGCTCTGACAGCTACTCAGAAAGCAGCTCTTCAGATCAGATTTTCAGTTCTCTTTTTATTAGTACACATAAAACAACCAGAAAGAACTAACGAGTCTCGTCTCACTCTCTTTCAAAAATATTTAAATATATTTTTGTTCAACATATAGGCAGTTCTAGCACACACATGCAAAATTCAACATGTAGGCAGAGCTAACAAATCTATATATTTGCAAAAAATAATAATAAAAAAATTAAATGGTAAAATTTTCTAAGTAGAAGATTTGAACTTATTAAATTGCTTTTATTGGAGCAGATTTTTTGAAGTTATATGATGCATGGCTTCTGTGAAGGAAATGAGAGTGTGTAGATTTCATTTGACCTTTAAACTACTGAAAGGTGCATTCACGAGTGTCATTTACATGGCGAAGAGGCTATAATTGCTTGTAGCTGCCAATCCTTTCAAGAAATTTTCACAGGACTACAACTGTGGCAAAGCCAGAGGACTTCCATCAAAGATGCAAGAAAACTGTAGTATAAGCATGAGTTTTGTTCTTGAAACAGCACCTTGAAACTTTCATGCTTTATGTGTGTGAGCACCAAAAACATGAGAGATTTTAATTACTAGCTTATCAGAGATAGTATAAAAAGAGAGTAGTGGGCAGGATCTATGGAAATTAAATAGAAATTTTGGTTTATGCACTCTTTAGTGATTGTATAATCAAAACTATTTTTGCTTTGTAAGAAATACTTTTTTTTGATACACATATTTTTAAAATATCTAATTGGATTTGTATTTAAACGATTTGCACCTGCAGGTTTGTTCCAAAAGGCAATCATACAGAGTGGAACAGCCCTGTCCAGCTGGGCAGTGAACTATCAACCTGCCAAGTACACTCGGATATTGGCAGATAAAGTGGGCTGCGACATGCTGGATACCACTGATTTGGTTGAATGTCTTCGGAATAAGAATTACAAAGAACTCATTCAACAGACCATCACTCCAGCCACATACCATATTGCCTTTGGGCCTGTGATAGATGGAGATGTGATTCCAGATGACCCACAGATTCTAATGGAGCAAGGGGAATTCCTTAACTATGATATAATGCTGGGCGTGAATCAAGGGGAAGGTTTAAAATTCGTGGATGGAATCGTAGACAATGAAGATGGTGTTTCCCCCAATGATTTTGACTTTTCTGTCTCCAATTTTGTGGACAATCTTTACGGTTATCCAGAAGGGAAGGATACACTGCGAGAGACCATTAAATTCATGTACACCGACTGGGCAGACAAAGAAAACCCTGAAACAAGACGGAAGACCCTGGTTGCTCTTTTTACAGACCACCAGTGGGTTGCTCCAGCTGTTGCTACTGCTGACCTGCATGCCCAGTATGGATCTCCAACATATTTCTATGCATTTTATCACCATTGCCAAAGTGAAATGAAACCCAGCTGGGCTGATTCAGCTCATGGTGATGAAGTCCCTTACGTGTTTGGGATTCCTATGATTGGTCCCACAGAACTGTTCAACTGCAACTTTTCCAAGAATGATGTCATGCTCAGTGCAGTGGTTATGACATACTGGACTAACTTTGCTAAAACTGGGTAAGTGTGACTCCCAGCATTCCTTTCTGTTGATAACATACTTCTAAACTAGTCAATACCCCATTGCAGTGACCTCAGACTCTGATTTTGCAGTAGTATTATAGAACTGTTTGCATTAAGACAGGAGGTAAATGAGCCTTATTCATATTTAATAGATTTTTAATTAGTGTGTTCCCTCAAACTATTTTCTTTCAGTAACTCAGTGAGAATAATAATGGACCATATTTTTTGTTCAAAAAATAGAATAATTATTGAGACAAAAAACATGTCTCAGAGAAAAGGTGGCTCACTAAGATACTGAAAAATCAGAGGCAACATGTCTGCCACTTGAAGAAGGAACTGTCAGGCAGATAGCACTTATCTGCTGCAAAAGAAAGGAAGTTCTTGATTTTCAGTGACCTTCACAGGGATGAGGACTCAGGGAGGAATTAGAACAGAAAGGCAGACACTAGAAAATTTTTTCCCTCTGAGGGCTATAATGGCAATAATAAGTACTTGACTGGAATGAAGAAGAGATTCAGATAAAAATTTTAGTTGGAGAAGGTTAAAAATCTAAATTAATTCTGCTTCGAAAACAAAATAAAGACATCAATGTTTTGCTGAAATAGTGTTATAAGCATCCAGGAAAGAACCCTCAGAGCAGCTTAATCTGTGAACACTATTAATAAATTCTGTTCTTTTCCTATAGCATTCGTTTAAAAAGTATTGCAGTGTTTTACTTGAGCAGCAAGGGCTTTTTTGTTAACCTTGAGTCTTTGGTACTGAATTAAAACAAAGATACTTGTGGCACAAAGGAGCTGTAAATCTTTTCACTGAATGTTTAATGGTAGGATTGGGCTCTGGAAACTGCAGCTTTACTGCACTGCAGTGAACGATTTGCAGCTATATAAGAAAAATTCAGAGGTACCTATTGTGAAACACTCAGAGGCTTCAGTTCTTGCTACCTTTAATGAATCCGAATGATGTTCAAGGGAGAGGGATTTTGCCGTCTTAATAAGAACTTGAAGCATGAATGGAGTAAAAACCAATCAAATGCTTCGGGTCAATTTACAAGGCAAAAAAAAGCTCTTGTTGCACCACATGTTAGGTAAACAGGTACTTTTTCATACAGAAATCCCACAGTTCAGCAACAAAAGTGAATGAACTCTGTAATATTTAAATGCATTTGGCAACAAGAAGTCATCAGTACTGGGATGGGCAAACATCATGACAAAATCTTGGTTTATGGACAGAGAATGCCCTGTGCTGGCTGTACCACATGCTCAGAAAAATGATGATGCCATCAGTTTGTCTTTATTTTTATAGATGAGGTGCCACATATACATTAAGGACTTCAGATCCTCACAGGTATATATAATTGGAATTCTTACAGAGATGCAAGACTTCCACAGTCACACTATTGTTTACAATTACTTTATGACTATTCCTTGTAAATTAAGAAGTTGTATTTAAGCAGTTTTTGAGGCTAACAGGAGCTTCTCACAGTCCTAGCTGCCACCGTTACCCATAGCACTTTCCAGCTGTTGCTATTTGAAAGCTAATTTCAGCAGGCTATACCCAGTTCTCTAGTTGTGAAGCCATTGTCATATTACACCTAAAAGCAAAAACGGTTCTTTGGGAGACCCATTAGTCATTTCTGAAACTTTCCCATTGTGGATGAGACAGGAATGGGGTATATATTCTATTACAGACTCACTGCTTTATAGACAGTCTGAAAGATTTGTCATTAGAAATGACCTCTAGCTGTAAAATTTCAGTTTTCACAAGGAAAGGAAAAGAGCAACACAATATATATTACTTTGATGGGGTTTTTTTGTTTATATAAACAATGATTAATTTTTCTGAACAGTACAAGAAAATACTTGGAGGTAAATAATATCTTAAGATTACATTTGCTCTGTATCTCTGGTTCCTCCAGTGGAAAAGAGAAGGTTATAGCACCTCAAGCCTAGAGCAAAGACGATCTCTGGAGTAACCATTCTCCTCTCTACTCACTCATGTGCAATCTGGAATCCGTGACTCAGGTTCTCCAACTCTCAAAAAGACTTATATAGTTCAAGAATGCATTGTTGGGGGCTCTACTTTGGGATTCCCCCCCCTATTTTTAATTGATCATTTCCCATCCTAATTCTGATAGAGCTTGTCTTGCTTATGTTTGTCCCCATGGCAACACACATGAAAAATCTAACTGAAAGATTTTATTATTACACATTTCCCTGTAGGCGAGCCTTGAACATTAAAACTGCAGATATATTTATTTAATTTATAAGTCTCTAAGACTCTTCTAATCTTGATGATTCTCCCACAGAGACTGCATCCAGGAACTTATTGTATAATTACAGCTCAGGTGGTTCATCATTTTGATGGACCGTGTTAGGCTCTTAATGACGTACCACTCGTTTCTAAAAAGAGACACACTGTTCAATGGGCCTACTGCAAAGGCTGGGTTTGGAGGGCAGGTCAGTCTTATAAAATCAAAACGTAAGACGCAGTGTTTTTATTGTGTTTGACTTTGAAGTCAGTGACTGAAGCTAGCAAATAGGAGGTGACAATGAAAGTGTTTAGTGGCAGATACTTTGTGCTTGAAATTAATGCCTTGAAGTTACATTTTGCTAATCCTTCATTTTCTACCTTTCTGTGAATCTTTTATTATTATTTTTATTATTATTAACAATCTTTTTCTTTTTGCCTTTTCAAAACTATGTTTCTAACATGCCTTAGAAACAGGCCAACAATTTTTTACAGAGTAGGTGTGAGATACTGCATTTGGAATACAAAAATGACATGAAAATACAGCTTTTAATTCCACTTTGTGCAGAATTATATGTGCGAGCTTCATTAAGAGGTGCACTTAAAGCTTCAGTCTACTGCCAGTAGTACTATCTTAACTGTAATGGTAATTTTATGTGCCAAGTGTTCTGTTAGTTAGGGCCATGTTACCTCCTTCGCAGATACATCAGCAGGGGTAGAGTGAATAACATGAGGGGTTGTGTGCCAGTCCTTCACAGATACTCTGTCAGCTACACTCTTGTGAAGAAGGATTTGAAGTTTCACAGACTATGCACAAAGCCATGCTGTCATTAGAGACATCTATCAGGTTTCTAAAAATTACCCTCTTTGTGAAGAATTACAGTACTCTATTTTTGCTCCCATTCATCCAGCTCTACCTACGCTGGTATTGGGAAAGATAAAGGTCTAAATGATATATCCTTGTTTTCTTTGTACTTCAGATAAAAACTCCAGAATTATTTTACTACCATTGATTCTTAAGCACAAACTTGCATACATTTCTGAGTTATTAAGAATGTCTATGTTTTATATTCAGTTTGGTTCTCTAATAGAAAGCATGATTAAACTTACAATTATAAAAGTATATTTTCAAATCGATTCTCAATGAACTCTTTTATGAGGCTATTGCTTTTTTTTTTTTGATGTTTTTGTCTGAAGAAATAACTGTCTCCAATGGCAAATCTGTATTAGTCGAACAAAACAGTGTGCTTATGGTTTGCTTTCCTTGGTGGTTATAATAGCTGACTGGAGCATGGCAACAGTGGGACCTGGTAATAAGTGAGGAAAGGAAGTAAGGGAAGATATGCCTGTGTACAAGTCCTTCAGGCAGGACTGTCTGTGCCGTTATTAGTATTGTGACATTAGAAAAAAAATCAGCAGAAGAATGAAGAAATGTCAGTTTTTCTCTCTCCTCTTTTTTTTTTTCTTCCCATATGGAGAAAAGAGTAGTACTGAAAGAAAATTAATGATCAAAGGGCCTTTCAGAGTCTTGGAGACAAACAGAAAAACTCAGTATGTAATTTTGAAGACATTTTGCTCTCCAATGAAATTAGAGAAGGACCCAAATAATAAAATACTTTAAGTGCATTAACATAACAGTTCCATTGTCCTATTTTTGCAGAAGTGGTTAAAACACAAATTGTATTTTACCATGTTGTATGGAATATGGATTATGAAAAGACCTCTTAATTCATCATTCTTCTCATGACAATATCAGCAGATATGAAATACTCAGGACTCTCATTTGCCCTTCAGATCAGCTACTAATCCACCTTATGAACAAGAGTGTGTGTTGCTCTTCAGTCAGCATCCATTGCAGGCACATTTACTTTATATTGCCTGAGAAAAAATTAATGCTTTGATTGCACATCTCTAGCCAATGAGGTGTGAATTAAATGACGATATGTAGTAACATTCTAAGTTGTGCAAAATCAGTGCAGACTGAAAGTGGGAGAAAAAAAGTGACAGGTGAAATGGGATTATCCTGCACATTAACGAAAATATACCTTAGATAAGACAAGAAAGACCATCTTATTGTCTTCTGTTATATGGAAAAAAAGTTCAGACGTTCCATGATGGGAACATTTTCTTTTGGAGAAGCTGTTTAAATTGAATTTTAAAGGTGGTAAAACTAAATAATGAGACAGCAAAATTAATAATAATAATAATTAATTTTGTTATAACAGTAGCATGAATAAAAAAAAAAATCTCCCTAACAACGTGTAGCATTGGGAAACAAGTTATCTAATCCCTATGAGAGTCATTACTGGAAGAAGTACAGAACTGAAAATATATTGTTCATATTATACTGTTACCATCATGAGTGCAGCAGGTTTTTAAAGGAAGGTTTCCTAGCAACCTTTTATTATGCATTACACATCTGAGCCTCAAGAACACCTAGAAGTACAAAGGTGATGTGAGGGGCTAAAAAAGGAAAAAGGAAAAAGGAAATTTGAAATTAATAACAGATAAGAGTTTTGCTGAACAGCTGATTTGATAGGAGAAATTATTTTCTGTACGTTTATGTTTCATGCCTACCAATAAAACTGGAAAATTGTTCATAACAGGAGAAGCTGCCCAACTACCCAAGAAAAAAGGTTAACAAGTTATAAGTTGTAACCTTGTGACTTTATTAATTTTTTGCAGTGTACATAGGAGAAAGACCAAGGAAAGTAAAAATTCTCTTGTTTATATCTACTGAATATTTTTTGCACACTGTCATTAATTTGTAAGACCAAGATCCATACATTATTAGATCCTCTATTTAGGACTGGACTTAGTTATTCACTTTTCTTTAAAAAAATAATTATTTAGATATCTATCCTCCAAATTCAGAGAGAATATTGAGACCATTTATTCATTTATTTAGTAATCAACCCTAGAGTCGGTGTTGGTTTTAGAGCTCTGGTACCCACAGCAAAGAAATGACTTGTCTTTAGAGCTGGCTGATTTTTTTCTGTTCGTTGTTTCAAGGAACAGCTTCATGCCCCCACAGAGTCATGTAAACAAATATTGAAATACAAGCCTACCCTCATGTAATGTTATTTTCTCTCTTGTGTTTGGAGGAGGTGGCAGCGTAATTGACTGCTCCTAGTAGATATAGTTAAAAATGACAGATGGAGGTAGAGAATGGAAGAGGGGGAAAGGGAGATTGATATTTACTTGTTCTCCAGGCTGTTTGTAGGGGAAGGGAATCACAGGATTACAGAATGGGAAAAGTTGGAAGGGACCACAGAGAGAATGTAAATTTAAAAGATGTTTAGTTGCTAAAATAATTATCTGCTGACATTTTTATAGGGCCATTAAAAAAAAAAAAAAAAAAGAAAAAATTGTGCATATCCAGCTTGGCCGCTCATTGAAATGAGTGCTCAGCTTCTTCGTTTCCTGTACTGTGTATCAAATGCAACTCATTTACCCAAACTAGCTTAATGAATTGGTTTTCCATAGGACCCTTCCCAGAGTGTTTTGTGCTGTGAATCAGAACAGCAAGGGGGGACAACGTAAGAGTTTCCAACAAGAAAAATGCTTTGCATTTTGATAATCTTGTTGATTTTTAACTTGCTTTAGAATTTATGTATTGAACCCCAAGTTTTTGTAAAAGTAAATATATTGAATATGGCCAGTATCTTCTCCTCTGGATTTTCCAAATCTTTCAGTCTGTTCTTTAAGAACAAAAGAAAAACTTTATTTTCTTCATCAATGTATGTTAGAATCCCTCAAAGTAGCAGCACACATCTGTTTCTGTACTGCTTGGCAGTGAATATTACTCCTCTGGTTTGAACTGGGATGAACAATTCCCAAGCAATTATCTTTTTGTTCAGAATTAACACAACTTGGCTAGCTGTTAATACATAAAATTAAAAATAAATAAATAAAAATATAAAAATACAGATAGACAGACAGATAGATAAATGAAATGGTATCAGTTTCAGACTCCCTAGTTTATATATTTTGTATTTTATTGAGATGGGAAAGATCAGGTATAGTATTTAAAAAAAAACAGCAGCACACTAAGGCACCCCAAATACTAAAACCACAAGCATAAGTAAGCCAAAATATCAAAATTATATACGAAAATAAAAGGTATGATAAATTCTCTCTATGTACACCAAAGGAAGACTAAAGTAGGCTATCAAGCTCACGGGCTTTTGAAAATGGAAAAAGAAAAAAACTGAGATGCTTTAAAATCTGTAGTGGTGGGGCTTGATATTCCCATAACATACGTAACTGTACATTGGTAGAAAAGGAAAATATTAGAATCGTTTTGTGGAAAATAAACTAATGCATATGGGAAAAAAAAGGAGAATGGAAAGTTCCCAGAGTAATGCACAGAAAATAAATAATGTATAATATATTACAAAGTCCCAGAAAATACTCTTTGCTGCAAAAGAAGATGCAAACTCTTGCAAAACAGAATATTAAGCCCAGTATTAGTAATTTTAAATTTCTGTATTTTTTCATGGCAAGAGGCAGTAGTATATAACTTAAAGTTTACTAAAGTTATAGAGATACACATACATTGACAATCACAGAATCACATACTATACTGAATTGGAAGGGACCCACAAGGATCATCTAGTCCAGCTCTTAGCCTTGCACAGAACCATCCTCAAGAGTCACACCATGTTCTGAGATTATTGTCCAAAAGCCTCTTGAACTCTCTCAGGCTTGGTACTGTGATCACTTCTTTGGGAGCCTGTTCCAGTGCCCAGCCACCTTCTGGGTGAAGAACCTCTTTCTAATATACAACCTAAACCTCCCCTGACACAATTTCAGACCATTCCCTTCGGGTTCTGTCATAGTCATCACAGAGAAGAGATTAGAGCCTGCCCCTCCTCTTCCCCCCTGAGGAAGTTGTAGATTTCAATGAGGTCTCACCTCAGTCTTTAAGGCTGGACAGACCAAGTGACCTCAGTTGCTCCTCATACAGCTTCCCTTCAAGGCTTTCACCCTCTTCGTTGTCCTTCTTTGTACACTCTCCAATAACTTAATATCTTTCTTATATTGTGGTGCCCAAAAATGCAAACAATATTCAAGGTCAGGCTGTCCCAGTGCAGAGCAGAGTGCAACAATCCCCTTCCTCAACTGTCTGGCGATGCTTTGCCTGATGCCCCCCAGGACACGGTTGACCCTCCTGGCTGCCAGGGCACTGCTGACTCATATTCAACTTGTCAGTGACCAGGACCCCCAGGTCCCTTTCCATGGCACTGCTTTCCAGCATCTCATTCCCCAGTCTGTACATACATCTGGGGTTACCCCATCCCAGGTGCAGAATCCAGCACTTGCCCCTGTTAAACTTCATATGACTGGTGATTGCCCATCTCTCTAATTTTTCGAGGTCTCTCTGCAGGGCCTCCGTGCCTTCGAGGGAGTCAACAGCTCCTCTGAGTTTTGTATCATCTGCAAACTTACTTAACATCCCTTCCAGTCCTGCATCCAAGTAATTAATGAAGATGTTGAAGAGCACAGGGCCCAAGATGGAGCCCTGTGGAACCCCACTAGTGACAGGTCACCAGTCTGATGTTACCCCATTAATTATTACCCTCTGTCCTCGACCCATGAGCCAATTGCTCACCCACAAAATTATATGTTTGTCCAGCTGTGTGCTGGACATTTTGTCCAGAAGGATCCTGTGAGAGACAGCATTGAAAGCTTTACTGAAATCTAAAAGAATTACATCAACCAGCTTTCCTTGATCAACTAGGGGAGTTACCTTGTCATGAAAGGAAATCAGGTTTGATAAGCAGAACTTTCCTGTCATGAAGCTGTACTGGCTGTGGCCAATGACTGCATTGTCTTCCAGTGTTTTTCTATATTTCCCAGAATAATCTTCTCCATGATTTTAACAGGCACTGAAGTTAGACCGACAATATTTAAATGCTGTTTGTGAAATTGGTTTGTCTTTATTCTGAACATATAAGGAAAAAAAAAAGAAAATATGGAAAAAGCATAATGTTGATTAAATATCTGGCTTGACGATGTTGAAATAATCTGACTTTTGTACTACTCCTATCTCTACTACTAATTAAGTACTATAAAACTTGTTAATCTCAGGTAATATAGGTCTCATCTTCATAAAGTGGGACAGAGTTAAGGCTCGCTGTCCTATGACCATTAAGCACAGTTCCTTCATAGCAATGATCTCATGCAACTTTCAAATAGTTATCTGCTAATGCAAATGATGGAAAGATTTGCAACATAAAAATAGTTCAAAGGCTTTTCGCCAGCATAGAGATTTGAATGAAGGAGGACTAATAGCTCAGTAAAGGAACACAGAGATAAATGGTTTCCAGTTACATGTATTAGCCCTGCTACTTCATGTTTTAAAGGTTTTTGTTTGTAATATATACAGCTAATATTTCTTGTGTTCACATGGACTTCTAATATTGCCAGAAGAATTAAGTTCCCATATTTACTACTTACAGCAGTGGAAGCAATGGTACCTTAAATGAGAAAGTTAGTGTCAACCATGAGAAGAATCGAACCTACACCTTTACTGTGGGGAGAGGTGATTAGTACCTCTCTAATGCAGTATATCTCTAAGACATACTCTTCAGAGTATGATACTGAATCACAGAATTCAGATGGCCTATTGGGATCTGAAACACTATCCTTTCTCTGTTTTCATGTAAAAAAATGCACTGTACAGTAAGTAATTTTCTTTTGATTATTTATTAACAGCTGTTCTTCATTTAGGGAAGGCTTTTTAGCTTCTGTTTTTAGATTACTTTAAGTATTGCAAATCCATTAACTTTAGGATTGAGGGGGTTTGGGTTTTTTTGCTTTTGTCTGTTTTGGGGGGGATGGGGTAGATTAATGACTATAATGTTGTCTGGTTTTGTTTTTTTAGAGATCCAAACCAGCCTGTTCCACAGGACACAAAGTTCATCCACACAAAACCCAACCGTTTTGAAGAAGTGGCCTGGTCCAAATACAATCCTAAAGACCAACTTTATCTGCATATTGGCCTGAAACCCCGGGTTCGTGATCACTACCGAGCAACAAAAGTTGCTTTCTGGTTGGAGCTCGTACCGCACCTTCATAACCTGAATGAAATATTTCAGTATGTTTCCACAACAACTAAAGTCCCCCCTCCTGACATGACCTCATTTCCTTATGTGACGCGACGTTCTCCTGGTAAATTGTGGCCAGCCACCAAACGCCCAGCAATGACACCTGCCAACAACCCCAAACATTCAAAAGACACCCATAAAACAGCTCCAGAAGATACGACAGTTCTGATAGAAAACAAGCGAGATTACTCCACAGAACTGAGCGTCACCATTGCTGTGGGGGCATCCTTGCTGTTCCTCAACATTTTAGCTTTTGCTGCGTTGTATTACAAGAAGGACAAGCGACGTCACGAAACTCACAGGCGCCCCAGCCCCCAGAGGAACACAACCAATGATATAGCACACATACAAAACGAAGAGATCATGTCATTGCAGATGAAGCAGCTAGAACATGACCATGAGTGTGAATCGCTGCAGGCCCATGACACACTGAGACTAACCTGTCCACCTGACTACACGCTTACTTTGAGAAGGTCCCCAGATGACATCCCACTAATGACACCCAACACCATAACCATGATCCCAAATACATTAACAGGAATGCAGCCTTTGCATACTTTCAACACCTTCAGTGGAGGACAAAACAGTACAAATTTGCCCCATGGACATTCGACCACTAGGGTATAGCTCAGCCCTTCCCCCTCTACCCTCACAAGCCACTTGGAAGAAAGAAAAAAAAGAAAAAAAAAAAGAAAAAAAAAGAAGAGGAAAAAGTTATAATACCATCCATTGAACACCTTGTCAAAATCTAAAGTAAAAAAAAGTAAAAGAGAAGGACAGTCATTATTTTCTTACTGATCCTTCCCACAGAAACTCACTGATATTAAAGATCGACTACAAACCCTGTGAAATGTGAAAAGTGTACATTGCTGTCGCGATACTGCTTTAAGATCTCAGCCACTTTGATTGAAAGTTGAGGCCAGAAGAAGTAATTTAAAATGGTGTTTTAAGTGTAACAAGCAAAGCAGAGTCTTCTGGAACACAGAGCCAGTGACTGTACAGGTGTTTTGTTTGGGGTTTTTATAATAAATAAAATAATAAAAAAGATTCTTTATGTGCCATACCATGAATGGCCATTGATAAAACAAAGACATCACCATGGGCTTTTACCCAGCATATGAAGCTGTAATCCAGATGGGGAAAATAGAATTTTATTATTAAAAACAAAAATAAAAAAAAAAGAGGAGGACTGACTATGCAGTAAAATACGTATAGTTCTGCGCAAAGAGATGACTTGCCAGCCTGAACTATATTTAAAGAAACTTTGTAAAAATGTACATAGCTGTGAGTTTAAAAACAAACCAACAACAAAAAAGCAGCTTTTATTGATGTTTTCAGTTTGAAAAGAGCTTTTAGAAAGATTGTGCATTTGATTGTGACCTATGTGTATATACATTAGTCATATCACCTCTGTTTCCTCCAAGACCAAAGGAGGAATTCCTTCTTAATTACTAGTGGTAAACAAAAACTATGAGTTTTTTCTAACATGTTTCATTTATATAAGGCCATGGTGTCATGCCGAGGATACAGTTGTCTGTGTGACCTGCGTATTTTCTCTTACAGGTTACACTAATGCATGTTAAAGTATTCATAGGAGATTGTTGTTCTTTTCTGAAACATTTTTTCTATAATTTAATTTTGTGTTAGCCTTTGTTAAATTGCAACACAACAATGGATTGGAAAATGAAGAGAAAAAAACGCAAAAGAAAATAATTACTATTTTATACTTGTTGAACTGAACCAAGAAACATCTAATAATATATATTCAGAGTCCAGTTTGTAGTTCTTGGTTATTGTGATACCTTAGGAAGAGTTTTGTGCCCTGACAAAAGCAATGAAAGCCTGTGTTTTGGTCAGCCTTCTCTGAGGAAAATTATATTCACCAGCAGTTGCAGTAGAATCTCAGCTGATAAAACACCTCTTTAGTTTTGCTAAATGATATAAAACTGCAATTTGAAAGTGGGGAAATGCAAGATTGGTTGGCTGACTGTTTTTCAAAGTGTTCAGAATGGTCAGTGTGTAAGGAACTTCTCAACCCAGTATCTTGATTTGTGCTTGAGAGTGTACCTGTCACAAAATACTTATTTTGCTGATTTATTGCACAGCAGTCCTGTAGTCAAAGAATATTATGGAGAGAGAAACAGAGAGACCATCAGCTGTTCTGCATCTGAACAAAATTGAAAATCCCAGAGATCATCAGTCTCAGAAAAGGCAAAATTATTAACTGGTTATTCCCTTCGGCCCTTCCTTCACTAGAAAAGCAGAGACCAAGCAGAGCTATGAAACAAAGTAATTTGACAGTTTGATTCAAACAACTGATTTGAATGTGAAAAGCTAGAAATTAGTTCTCACAGATGAAGATTGCTTTATATTTTGTCTTTGAAAGTTACTCTATCGTTGAGAGATAGTAACCAAAGATCTTTAAACAAATTGGTCTGCACTTGAACCTAATTATCCCAGATGTATTTTCTATTATTATTCCACAACTACACTGCATAAATATCATCTGTCCCATAAGTATCTAACACAAGATGCCTTGTACCTCTTCTCGTTTTCTACACTTTTTGTTTTTGAATAAAATATCTTGGAATAGTTGCCCCTACAAATAAAATCAAAGACAAGGTGATTCACTGAGGTCTATTCATCTGCACAACTCCTTGTTGTAGTAGGCAATAAAACAAATTCTGAATGAAAGAAGTGAAATGTTAATGACATGATAAAAATGCAACATGTGACTGATACAATCCTTTCTCTTTAGTAAACATACTATAAATCTGACCTGGAAGCTCAGGTTGGAATGTGATAAAACAGCAAATTCAAAGTACAATTAGTAGGAAATGGAAAACTGTTTTGTTTTTTCACTGATCCATCACATAATATTGATAAATGCTGACTCTATACCAGGCCATTTCCACCAATTATTTAATGTCTCAGCTGAGATGCAGCAGTTCATAACTCTTAAAAAAAGGTTTAAAAAAAAAGAAAAAAAAAAAAAAAGAAAAAAAAAGGTAATGATGCTTGACATCATAAGCAGTTGGGTATGTTTGTAATGTGAATTACAGTATTTGTTTAGTACTTCCAATTGTCTTCTGCTAGCAATATGTACAGTACTGTGTCAGGCTTGTGACATTTGGGTAAAAAAAAGTTCCTGTAAGTGAATGATTTTAGCTTTTAAAAGTAATTACAATCAAGTTGATTTAATAATTTGATACATCTGGACTGATGTATGATTTATAGAGGGAACAGATTTATAGGGTCTTCATAGAATTCTATAATAATGATATCAAAATATACTTTGAAACTGTAAAAGAAAAACAAAAGTACTTTCCCAGGCTTATATTCTTGTCCTTATGAGGCACACAGGGTTCAATGGTTTCTTCTGTTATCGTTTTGCAATTTTTTGTTTTTTGCCTTAAGTAATGATAGAAGATATATATGGCTGGACACATATGTATAAACTTTTCAGCAGCATTTTTAATAATAAAATATCACAGTATTTTCTAATGCTTTGTGCAAATAACTACGTGTTCATCCTTTTGTGTAGCAAGTCTTTCAGAGGTGTGTTTTCTGCCCCATCTCCATTTCATTATCTAATGTAAACAATACCTTGATACACAGTATAAAAATATTAAAGTAACAGAGGTTGCACTTTTAAGTTAGCAGTGAGTTTTCATGGCTTTTGTAGTTCTATAAGCCTGCAAGTAAAAGGAAAGCAACTCAGACAATGAAGATGTAGGAGAATAAGTTCCATATACTTATTACCTGTATGCACTGCAATTCCCATTGAAGCAATGGCTGAATTATTTTGTTAATATTTTCTGAGGCACTGAAAAAAAAAGCTTAGGTAAGCAGCTTCCCTTAATCGAGTATAGCTTAGCAGCTGAAAAATGTATCTTCCAAATTAGGGATCAGAATAATGCAGATAAATCTAACACATAAAGCCTCCACAAGTAAATATACTTTTCTTTTACATTTTAAATTTAGATAAGTAATTAGTTTTGTTAGAAAAAAAATATGTAGGAGTACCAGTATATGTTACTCATATATATTTAACGTATTTACATAGATTGCAAGTATGTCATTAATATAATTCTTCCTTCAAAGGCTGAGTAAGTAAATAGTTTGTTCTTTTATGATGTTAGATTCTGTTTACCAATGAGGTTTCCTTTCACTGAAAAGGTACATAGACATTTTAGCAATTTGAGCAGGGTATTGTTTGCTTTCTGTAACTATTCTGCTGAATAGAGGTACTAACAACAATGTTTGAAGAATTTTGAGCATATTAGTTAAGATTATTTGCAAAAAGCAAATTCTGAATTATTCATATCAGATTTTTGATATGAAGAATCAAGCTTCTGAGATGGAAATATGTGCCTACTGACCTAATCAAGCAGCTTGAATTTTGAATATTGAATTTGTATATAAAACTTTTGCAAATAAATTGCAGGTTTATAGTTGTTCAGCAAATACATTTAATTACAGGTACACTTCAAAATTCCACAGCTTGCTCTGAGATAATTCATACACAAGAAAAGAGGTTACAATTGTGTAATTTCTGTGAATTGTTCACCCTAAATTGTGGAGTGATCTTAATAAATTAGCTTCTTTTCAGTTAAGCAGTTTCACATTTAAAAAAGAAAGAAAAGCTTCAGAACTTTGTTCATGCTAAGTAAATATTTTGTTTTGTTCTTTTACTGTCTGAAATATAAATCTGCAGATTAGTATATTCCTATTTTGACTTTGTTAAGAATATGACAATTCAATGGTATTTAATATCACATAAAATCATTTGAAATAATACCATGATAATTATATGCTTGTCTCAAATTTGTAGTTTTACATTTGTATTATTTAATTATTGTCAATTGTTTTTCATATTTTCATCTGCAGCTGTTTGACATCACAAACCTCATCAGCCTGAATGTCTCCAGAGGCCATAGCAGCTGGTAAAAAGTGGGATTTTCATCCCACTAGAAATTATGATATTATATATTTAATATCATAATATTTTAAAATGCTTCTCAACACATCAAATTAGCCTGAAAAGTAAGACAGTAACCTTCTTTTAAAGCAAATGAAAAATAAGAAAGGGGTTTGGAAATGTCTAAACATCTTGTTTGAGCTGTAGCATAATAAATAACATTTCACTTTCGGATGAAGTTCTGATTCAAGCTGTTTTGTTTGGTGTTCCACTGTGGGCACCAAGGTCCCCACTGTGTCTTCTAAAAGTTATGTAAGTTATGTTCTAAGGAAGTTATGTTTTCTCAGTCTTTTATAGCCCATCCGAATTACTTTATCCAAATTTTACTATGTTAGAGAAACCCAGATCACTCAGTGATGACGTAGTCACAGATCAGTCACAAAGTCCAGACCAGAGAAGAAGTTTTGTCATAAACCAAGTGAACTGCAGCTCCCCTGAGACACAGTGGCAATTAAGGAAAATAGGCATTAATATCCTAACAATTCAAGTCTAAAATAAAAATCTAATAAATAAGGTACATTCCATTTTTATTAATGGAAAGTTCACAACTTTTTGCAATACTTACATTTTCCTAACTTCATTTTCCACCCCTTCCCCACAAAGAATAACAAAACCTTTTCAGCCAGTATTTTCTGGAATATCCACAAAAGTAAATGCAAAATTAAATAGATGACATTGTTTTGTTTTCCCTTCTACATAAAGATCCTCAGTTGCTGAAAGATAAAAAGTTCTTCCTCTAGTGCCTTTATCAGGGCTTGTAGGTTATGTAGGTGATTCAGAGTACCCCTATTCCCAGGTGTCCAAGTTTAAGTAAAAGGAAGAAGATGGACAAAGAACTGACATTACCTTTGACTACACAGCACAGTTGTGTTTCTGTCCAATAGCTGAAGATATGGCAAAAAACCATAGAGAGCTTTATCTGTGTTTTATTTTTAAAAGACTGACTTTTTAGAGATCGTGTTCTCATTTTTCAGCTTTTGATGTCTGATATCATGCTTTTCGTTGTACCTAACTCAAAGCCCTCACTTGTTTTTTGTCATCTCATATATTTTATCTCTTATTACATCAGATATTTCCCTAGAGATACAGATATGTTTCTATGTCACAACAGTTAAGTTTGGTCCCAGATTTGTTCCATTCTGTGCTGTATGACTGTGAGACATACATTCCTTGCTGCTTTTAGTATTAAAGTTCCCTTGAAGGGGTATTTACATGGCGGTATTCCTCATCCTTGAAATGCATTGATCTCTATGATTATCTGCATTTTGTGCCAGCCTAACAGCTTTACTTTAACATAGTGGGTGTCTTAGTGGGAAGTGCCAGCTTGGAGCCAGGCTCTCCTGTTACTCTGTAGTTTTTATTATTGTTATTATTCATTGTTAGCATTTGTTTCTTTTTTATATTGATCTTTAATCAAAGGTAAATCGAATTAGTATGTCATTCTGTTGCACAGCAAGATTTCTCAAATCCTAAATTGCTCTTAATTCTTGTTTAGATACAGCTAATTACACTGCACCATCAAAACATAAAAACCTTTCTAAACCATTAATGTTTCCTGATTCTACTATCAGTACAAACTAATAGGAGGCTAGCACAGTTAGCCAGTATGAGAAGAATTCATGATATACTGCCTTCCACTTGGTGGGGACTTGTTTTACAAATACGGGAAAATAAATACAATTAGCATTTTCGTGCATCAGAATTTAATTACATTATGTCAAAGGTAAGCAGGACCCAAGGCAAAATTTGTAAAAACTGCTCTAGTATCCTACACTGGTGGTTATTTTCCATAGGCAAAAATTTGTGGGTTGATAGCAGCTGCATGAGTGCTTAGTACACTTTAGACAATGGGGGTCTCACTTCAGAAACTAGAGTGGAATTTGAGGATTTCAGGAAATGAAGAGGACATTGCAGAAGTATTCTTAATAGAGTTTCTGCTTTCAAGAATACCTAGCAGCAGCGGCAAAGAAACTGCAGGGAGAGTGTTTTAAAATAAATAGGAAGCGAATGCAAATTGGTTTAAAATGAATTTGACAGGAAGAATTACGATACGATGTGATATGAAATTACCTTAAAATAATGTGAGGCATTTCTTCTGTGTGAAGAGCCAACAGAAAAAGGAAAACCATCTCAAAGGATACATTTTTACAGGGACTAGTCAAATGAAATCACTGCAGATAATGAGACTATAATGGAATTTTGAACAGAGGTGTTGTGTCATAATGCTATATCATATGGATTTAGATATGTTGAACATAATCTACAGTGTTCATCTGAGTATTGAGAAATATAAAATTAGATCCCAAGATGCCCTACTTTAGCAAGACAACAGTGCTGCCATGGTAGATAACACAGCAAAGTGAAATGTGCACGTTTGTCACGAAACGACAAAACATCCAAGTAATTTTATTCCAAGAAAGACAAAGTGACAGCCTCAATAAATAGGAAATAATGACAATACAAGCCAGAAACAGGTCCAGCCTGGAGAACCATCTTGCATGTAGAGGCCAACAGAGGGGTTATCCTCCAAATCTGCTTTTTCTTCATTTTCCTGGAGCGGGGGAGAGGCATGGAAAGGGAAGGTCCCTGGAGTATGCTGTTTTCCACTGGTGACTGGCCTTTGAGCCTTCAAAAATCACCAACAACTGACTGATGTTAGAGGTCCGTTTAAGCTGGAGCTGAATGGGAGAAGGAAGGAATATGAACTGTTTACTTATTAGTAGTAATTTTTTTCTCTTTTCAGACAATCAGGAAGAGGCAAGGGATGAAGAACAATGTGTTACCAGCTTCCCCCAGTACTTGAGGAAAGGCCAGCCAAGCACTTTACTCAGTTTTTGATTGGGATGACAGCTGGAAATAGGCAGTCAGGGAGCAGTGGGCAGTGAGGGAATTGCTGGAGATGGCAACAGCCACTGGCTGAGTTGATTTGTGAGGCTTCCATGTCTCTCAGCCATTATAATGGGCTTATTAATAAAATTCTGTGCTGCTCCCCAGACTGTAGATTCTGCACCATTAATATAGCAGGAAGTCAGTAAGAATATGATTAAAAATTAATCAAATAAAAATTTAATTACGAAAAATTAAAGCTCTTGTATGTGTAAGAGAAGTAATATTCAATATTGCATTAATCTTGTGATCTGACTACAGATGTGTTACTGTATCTCTGAATCAGACACAATAGAGAGTTCTAATGGAGGTACTAGGATAAATCACCAGCTGTATATGCACATAGCTAGGAAGTGGTGTACCATTTACAACAGCTCTATAAATTGCTGCTTCAATAAATAGTAAGTTTGAAGTTACTTACCTTTTCTTGCTGAGTTTTTGGAATGAAAAATAATGTTTACCAAGGACAAATGGAACAACTGCCAGGAACTCTCAGATCTGCAGCACACAGCTAAAGAAAAATGAAGACACAGTTACTGGATCTTTGAACAGCTGAGACCTCTACTAGAAGCCTGAAATCTTCTTCAGCTTCTATTACCAAGAACCCATCCAGATCTTACATGCAATGAAATTCCCTGTGAAGAGCTGTTTCTTCCTCCAGAAAGCTGACTAACTAACTAGGGAGTAGCACAGATTGAACATGAAAAATATCTCCTCAGATATATGATAATATCTCAGTGACTGCACTGACCTGTGTGGAGCAGGTTTACAAACTTCCTCAGCTCTCAGCAGTTTACTAATAAATGACCAGTCAGAAACAGATAAGTCTATTCAGTAAGTACCATGTGAGAGATAATACCTACTACAAAGCTGAAATGCAGATAATTCCTCTTAATAAGATCACTGCAGTATAGAAGCACTTCAGCTTCCCAAAATCCTTTTGAATCTGGTATATCACAAATAATAATTTGGAAATCTCAGGTAATCCTGGAGGAATAGGTAAACAAATTTTATTGTGTTACACTTATATGTGCATTTGTACTAAACTGACTGTAGTTCCCCATTTTGAATTCAAGATCTGATCTTGGCATTGTTTTTCACCAGGAATTATTTGGGTTTTTTGTCTTTTTGTATAGCTGGGGAATTTATGCATTCTGAAGCTGTAGAATTTTACTGTCATCTCTGCTGCCCTTATAACAGAGAAATTAAAAATGGGAAAATTATTCATTTCAGTCATCTCAATGATTGCCTGACAGAGCAAGTAAAGTAGTTTGAGAGACAATATGTTTGAGCATACAGTTTTTTACAGCTGTCCAATTCTGACTGTAAGCGTTTAGAAATTTAGCATTTGGTTTCAGAGAAGTTTCTGCATTGCAAGCTTTGAAATGTTACGAAAATGTGATAATAATTTTCATAGGGTATGTAATTTGGGGAAAGAGGGTTTCTGGTAGATATACCATCTAAATTATTTTAATAGGTAATATGATCATTTATGTACAATTACATAACCTTTATAGGAACTTCTGCTAACTAACATTTGAATCTAGAAGGCTACATATATAGATATCTGGGATGTATTTCTACATCTATCTATATATGCATATATATTTATGACATATATATATATATGGTTGTTGTATGCTTCCTAGCTGCCAGTTTTCAGTGCCAGATTATATTTTCAATTGCCAGCTGTTTTCAGTTATTTACAATTCACAGAATATGAAAGATGCTAGTGCATTTCACAGGTATTTTAGAACTGTTTCATTTAAAACCCTTTTTTTTCAGAGACATACACAAGCCTTTGTTCTGAAGATGCACACACAAATGCAACTGAGGGGAAGGTGGGAAGATAATTTTTTGTGTCTGTTTTCATTCACTTGGTGAAAATAACTCCCCAGCTGCAATAGTTCTGTTGCAGAATGTATTCTTCAGTTGTTCCTCGGAGAAAAACAATGAATCCCATTCATCTGAAGAAATGAGGTTAGAGAAATATGGGTAAAAGCAAGTCACACAAAATGGACAAAGGCAAGTCAGGAGGATGGCAGGAGCTACAGAAGAAATGTGGCTGTTAACCAAGGACACGAGGAGGAACCGGGAAGTGGTTTGAGCCTGAATCGACTGAACTCAGAAGAAGTATAAACCAGAAACCAGGAAAATAAGCAGAAAACCCATAACACTGAGAATAAAAGTTCAGAAAATAGTGCACAGGACAAAGACGCAATACTAGACTGCCAAGATGTGTTTGCATTAGTATTTTTGTTTGGTTCAGGAATGTACTGTTAAAGAAAATCTACCAATCCACATTTATTAAACTTTCCTCACGAGCTAAACTACATTGTACATTGCAAGCGATCTTGGAGCAGATGAGATGGATTCCTTTTGCAGGTATATACTGAAAGATATGATCTAGGAATGCACCCCATGCCTCCAAGCAAACCACTGAGATTTGGGGATGCAAACCATCCCCTGACACTTCCCCACAGCCCTGGAACCAGTCCTGGTCCCTCTTGTATTTAACAGACTAGCAATTTAGCAATATGACCTGTGGGTATAAAAATTACAGTCTTTTCCCACTGCATCAGGGCTAATTCATCCTGTTGTCTAAGTTCAGTTTATGGCACAGTGCCTTTGATTTCAGTCCCAAAATATGTACGAAACTGCCAAGTCCTAAAACCATTTACAAAACACTTACTCATTTTTTAATTCTGCTCAACACTGTGAAAAAGGGAAAGGGCAGGTCCCACTATTGACTTCAGAGATTATACTGATGAAAGGATATTTCTTTTCTCTTTTAAATAAAGCAAGCACTCGTAATACTAAATCTCATTCTACTCCTGGTGGTTTAAGGATTCAGCAGTGCACTGAAATTTACTTGTTGTCCACTTAAGAAGCTGAAATCTTTTTTAAAATATTTTAGTGGGAAAACATACACTGTTTGTATTATGATATATGTTCCTATCACTGACCTAAATGCCAGATATGTGCAGATGTTGAGAGTGGACATATACAACAATATTTAAAAACAAACAAAAAGCTCCTCAATTTTAATTTTAGACAGGTTTTAGTTTTTGACTGCCTCACTTTATTTTAATCCTTTTGCATTATCAAATCTAGGCACAAAATAGGATATTTTTAAGTGTTATTCTACTCACTTTGGTAATTAATTTCATTACAGCATATTTGGGGGGATGAATTATGAATTTCTGTGTTAGGTTTCTTCCCTGCTTACATCTCCTGGTAAATATTACAACCATGCACAACAGAATTGTCACTCCACACTGCAAAAACAGACAGATATGTTTTCTGGTTTCTTTTTTGTACCAGACATAGTAAGGATTTTTGTCAAAGCTAAGCTTTTTTATTATTTTAGTCTTACCATTACAGTTAAAAGTCCCCCTGTTAACTAAGAAAGGAACAGAACAAATCATCTTTTCCATACTTCCATCACAATTCTGATGTCAGATTGATTGAGAGAACTCCTAAGATATCTCATCGTGTATTGCAAGGTCTAAACTTTGAGATTTTCTCAATTTAAAGATATATAGGAACATACCTCTTTCAATCTGTAAATTAACCTGCAGTAGCCTCTTTTAAAAAAACCCGAACCAAACAAACCCAATTTAAAATGTTTGAATATTTATGGGGGACAAAACTATAGAAGGCAACCTTATCTCAGAGAAAACCAAACTTGCACCTAATACTGAATCTAATCCATATCACAGGTGGTAGCCAGTAGTCTAAAGACAGGTTTCTTACATTCTTCAGAAGTACAAATTAACAGAACCATTTTTAAAATGGAATCTCCTTGTTAAGATTAACTTTTATTGAATACAAAGTTTTAAAATATGATTAAATATGATACTTTAAATTCAATTTCTCTCTCTTTTTAAAATGTACTGAATAATGATTTTTAATCTACTGAATAATTAAACTTTTAAAGGCTTTCAGGACTTCATGTAGATGTGAAATCTTTAGAGGAAAAAAATTATAGAAAATCAGCAGTCTAAAAAATCAAAGTAAAACAGCTGTTTACGTAGAGTTATCATGTTTTATACTCTTGGTGAAATTGCATGAATTAAAAACAAATTCCATTGAAATTTAGTAGAAAAAAAAATTAATGTTAACCGGTAGTAATATAGCTGCATTGAGTTTTTAATGTAGTTGTGAATAAGGGAATCAGAACATCAAACTATCTTGATTAAGAAAAATGTTTAATTTTAGCAAATCTATGTCTCCTTGCAAAATTATAGGAATACAGAGGCTAAAAGTGCAATTTACACAAAGTGACTTAAAATCAAGAAACAAAGTTAAACAGGAATATCGTCAAAACTGAGTAAAACATTTATTTTCTATATTGAACAGTTGAATTATGCCGTCTTGATCATTATTTCATTCAACATATCTGAATGTCTCATGGATACAATCTTTTATTTCAATATTTCAGAGTAATTTTCTCAAAATTTATTTTGAGGAATATTTAATGAAATAATAAGAAATGGTAATGAAAAACAAAAAGAATGAGGAAGGTGATTAATGAGAGAAAGAAATACTTGATGGTTTTAATTATGTTTATATGTGAGAAGTGTGAAGCATTGTAATACCTCACATAAAAGCTGAAGTCATTTAAAAAGATTTGAC
This sequence comes from Corapipo altera, assembly GCF_003945725.1. Lineage (NCBI taxonomy): Eukaryota > Metazoa > Chordata > Aves > Passeriformes > Pipridae > Corapipo > Corapipo altera. Next base: position 21,865,571 of record NW_020884872.1, read on the forward strand.
CATTGCTCCATTCTGGTTCAACTGCAGCCATCCTTCAAGTTATCTACACCTATGAATGAATAAATAGTTTTCTGATTTCTGCTCTGTGTACCCTACTAACACCTAACCTAAAGATAAAGAGTAATGGGATAGAGAATGGAGAGTGTCACTGCAGTTCTGTCACTCTGCAGTCATTCAGCTGTCAAGAAGTAAAGGAAGAACAAAAAAAATGTGAAAGGAGACTAATTCTTAGGAAGAAGAGGCAACCAGGGAGGAGGTAAGAGAAGAATAGAAATGGCACTGTTCTTAGAGAGAGAGGCTGCAGCAGAGAAGATGAAGGGCTGTGATCTAGAGTTTGTAGACTCAGAGATAGAGCTGATGGAGAAACTGATAGGACAAGACTGACTTGATGTTTAAGTAAAGAATTATTTTTCAATAATGGAAATCGAATGACTAATGTAGATGTCAATTTTTTTTCAGACTACTATAAACAGAAAAAATTATGTATTTGCAAAAGGTTAAAAAAATCACATTCATGTCCAGCTCGGATTGGAATATGGAGTTGAACCTCTAAAGGCTGGAGTCCTAAGATATGGGTGTATGCAGAGTTGGACAAGAACTGCACCACCTGGATATTTTCCTGGATATTTATATCTGTAGTGGTTTTCCCCAGCACCAAGCAAAAAGAGTGATTCAGTAATGCACAGACTTCATCTAGCAGACCAGTCTGAGTGTGCATGGTCTTCAGTAGATCAAGCTAGGCAGGTCAGTAGCCTTTCCCTATGATTTTCATACTCAGTGAATCCATTTTCTGATGGTCCGTTCCACCAAGAGTAATTAAAATGACTACAAGGACATTTGGGAGAAGAATTGAAAACAGAAGATTCTTTCTTCTTATCACTTCTTGTAATATGTGGGCTGTAATGGCATATAGGTAAGGTTGATGAGTCCACAACTGCACAGTCAAAATTTTCTGTTGAGAAGGTGAGTGGCTGTAACCAGAATATGTAAAAGGAATTTTTTGTTCTGTTTAGGAAAGAAGATACTCTGTTCTGCTCAGAGTTTTTCTTCTAAGTGTACAGAATACTTTCATGTGTCTTCATCATCATAATTTCATTCTTTTCTTAAGCTGTAGAACATTATAATGTCTTCTACATTAATCACTACTGAAAACCATCTATTCCAGCACACACTGTGATTAATAAAATCAGCATTCCTTTTTCAAATATATTTTTTTTTCCTTTATAATACTTGATTGTGGAATGTTTAGGTGGAAGATGGAATACCTCATTCCTGCTTCACATACTGTATTTCAATTTGGTTGCTCTTCTGAGAACAAAATACCCTGAAGATGCAAGATTCCTGTCTTTTAACATTCTTCACCTATGAAGCTATGCTATGCATCTAGTATTTACTTGCCCTTCCCTTCTTCCTTTTTCTCTGTGCATACACATAGAGGTACACCTTTTTATCTAGCCTGGGGTTAGCCAGATCAAGCGTGGATGTAGGAGGATGTATCAGGGATACATCAAGAAGCAGTCTGGACATAATACATATGACTTGGTTTGTTCTTGACTTGCTCGCTATCTTGCCACCACTATGTTAAGATGGGGTCCTAAGGTGCTACTTGGCACAGTGCCACATGTCAATAGCCCTGTATTCTCTGTCAGGGGTTGTCTTGGCCACAGCCTGTAGTTGAGGAAATTCCCCCCTTAGCTCTCTAAGAGGATGAAAGTCATAATTCTTTAAACTGAACTACTTTAAAATACCTTCTTTTCCTTCCCACTCCCTTCTTTTTACATTACATTTAAATATGTTCTTCAGAATTATATACAATTGACTTGGAAAGACTGCAAGCATTCACAACAGAATTAATTCTTGAAGACAATTAAGTATTGTGGAAAGCATTTCCCTGTGTACACTCAGCTATCGTAATGTTTCCTCATACAAGGTCAAATGAGCAAATAACATCTAGACATAAAACCTGCAAGAACTATGTACCTATTTGTAACTTTGGAAAGCACATTGTGTTCTTCTGCAAAGCTTTAATTTCCCTAGTTCTTTAATCACAGATGTGCACATTGGTTTAAATATCTGCCCCCTAAAACCAATAGCAATATTTGCCCTGAATTAATATGAACCAAGAACAATACTCATGCTTTTTTAAAAATAAGAGAAATGTGTAGTAGTTGCTTTGTCATTTGTAATTTAAGGTCTTTTTTGGTGTTTTTCCTCTCTGTTAAAAGTTGAAAAATTGATTGCTGGTATCATATTCACAGTACATTCAAACTTTAACTTATCCACAGCAAGACACTTACAGTTAAGACATTTATAATGAATTTGCAAGATTTAGTTACATCTATCTAAAAACCACTTTGCTGCTGTCAAGTTTTTTACGAAAACTAGTAAGAAAATTCATTAAGAATAATAATTCACTAGAAGTGGTACTCACGTATAAATTCTTTAATTTTAAGTCATAATAGTTGGGGTCATAAATTTGTCACTGACAATTGGGAACAATGTTGATTATTACAAAATAAAAGCCAGTTTTATGACCACTTTGCTAGACAAAGTACTATAGGAATATCATATTCAGAAATGAAAATTAAACCCCAGAAAAACTCTTATTTTTCAGCAAGTCCTTCAGACTACGTCTCTGATACCAAAGAACAATAAATTCCAGTGTTGACAAAACTGTTTTGTAAGGGGTTTTTGGTGGTGTGGTGGGTTTTTTTTTTTGTTTTTTTTTTTGTTTTTTTTTTTTTTTTGTAATTCATCAGAGATTTCCTGTTTCTATAAGAAATGTACAGGAAAGTTTTTATACAGGAAAGTTTTCCTATTTATACAAGAAATCTCTTAATTGGACACATTCATAATTCTGACTTTTCCTAATAGTAGTGAAAGGAGGTGACTGACATGTGAGGGAAGTAACAAAAATCTCAAGATTAGACAAAATACAAATTAAATGTCACTTTAAATTTTCATATAAATCTGCTTCTGTCGGCATGTTTTTTTCACCACTTAGATTAATTGCACATATAAATAACATATAGTTGTTTGTAAGAATTTCCTACTCTATTTTAAAAAAATTGAGGGAAGGGGGAATGATAAAATGATTGAACTTTTATTACACTAGAAATTTTTCATTGAATTGTATTCATATTGAAATTTTTCAGTATATTTTTGGCAGAAATAAAACTTGATTATCTTTGGAAAATATGAAATCAGAGTGACCTTGATTTTTTATACTTTGGAAAACCAGAGCTCCATTTTTTAAACAATATCAAGAAGACTAAAATAAGTGAACTAGAAATTTACTCAATTTACCCTGTGGATTGTACATAAATCATGTTCATTTGGCCTGAAGAATTAAGCAACATAAATAAAGGATTAAAATACTGTACCAAAAAGACAGAATCACACTCATAACATGAGTGATATTAACAACCGATATAACAAGTGATATAACACTCATGAGATTACCAAACCCACATTATACCATGACTTAGAGGCAAGTGCATTCTTTAAAGCTTCAATGCAACTCAAAAAAGAATAAAGGGAAAAATACATGTAGTAGTTGGTGTATTTTATCAAATTATAGTTGAAAAATTAATTTAAGCCTCAAAATGGATAAAAGAAGAAAAAACAAGTATGGCATGATATTAATCTGAGGCTTGAATCTTTCCTTCAAAGTGAGCAAGACAATTTTTTTAAAAAATTATTTAAAACTGTAATAAATTACTGTCAACAGAACAAGAACTTAAGTGTTTCCTATGTGATGACAGTGACATACCTAGAAAAAATAATTGCCCTCATTAATTAGAGTACATTTTCACTTTATGCTTCTTACATCATAGAAGAGGTTGAAAGGTGGGTTTGATTTGATATGGACATTTATGTCCCAATAACAGTTAATATAGAAGCAGAATGGAAGGAGTAAAGTACACCCAGTCTGTGCAAGCAGGGGCACAGTACCTTTCCTGATTGTGATATTAAAACAGAATAAATCCCTCCATTTAGTGGAATGGAGCTTTGCCTACTTATGTCAGATGAAGATTTGCTACAGGGAGTCTCTCTTGCATGTTTTTAGTACAGATATAATTTTAGTTGTTGTTTTTTATCTACTTAGTGTTAATGGAGATAATAGAATTGCTTGTACTCTGTGCTCTGAAAGCAGTATAAACAAGTAATAGAAAATGCAAGTTCCCATAGCACTGGAATTCTCAGAGAAGTTTTTCCTTCTGTGTTATCACTGTGAGATAATTTTAGCTAGCTACTTTCCAAGAAATGTATAGTTCAGTGATGTATAGTAATCTATAAAAGGCACACGAACCTCAAATGGCAAGTTGAATAGCTTTTAACAAGGAGCTTTTTGATTTCAATTTTTTTTCATCGTGCAATGTCAGTCTGACCAGACATATAAGAACTTTGTTTGCCACATATCTTTGTCTTCAATTTAGCAGCAGTGCTAATATTTTCTTTTAAACTTTTTCACTGTTAGATGGTTATTCTGCTATAATGTAATTGGCATTATGTGGGATATAGTAATGTTCTGTGGACTTTTTGTTTGTTTGTTCATTGAGGGTTGTTGGATTTTTTTTTGTCTTTTTTTTTTTCTCCTCAAGTGGGCTATTTCCCATTTTGTCATTTTAGTGCTATTTCAGTAAGTATTCAGTGACTTTTCATTCTTTAAAATCAGCTTGTGTCAGGAGTAAAACAAATCATCTCTTCTCTGAGCCCTTCAATTGCCTTGGTGTTCGGCTTCAAATTAAGTTTCCAGTAAAATATAAAATCACAGCAGGAGACAAAAAAAGATCATGGCTTTTATCATATCAAGCTATAGAAAAAAAAGAAGCACTGCTAAATATCCATTCTCCAAGCAACCTGCTTTGAGAGTAGAAGGAGATAAATATTTGTATCTGGATGGAAGTAATTGCTTCGCTTGTTCTCCAGTCCTTCTCCACGTCTAAGTTTCAGGTCTTAGAGTCCTCAGGACTGACAGTCCTGATTCAACGCAGAGAACTCCTTCCTAATAAAATACTCATACTCTGCTTTTTAGGGACTATACTCTTTGCTACAGACTGTCCTGTGGACTTCAAAGAATCACGGGGTCATAGAATGGTTGAGGTTAACTTGACTTGGTTAACCTGGCACCTTCACTTTTTTAATGAAAGTCAAATCTTCCCGGAAATGTTTCCCCTTTCCCATCCTACTGAGAAGGTTTTCTTTAGAGACAAAACAGAATAAATTCCCATTTTGGACCTACAAGGTGTTTTGAAAGTGACAGCTTTCCTGGATTTCTCGATGCTTTTGAAAGGAGAAAGAAGACTGCCTGGCTTGCCTTCAGGGTCTTTCGCTTTGTTGTAGAATACAGAGAAAGCATAGGTATGAAAAACAGGTAGAAAAATTTGTTTGTTTCTATAGAAATCTTTTTCTATTTTCTTCACCCAGACTTTTGTTTCATCTTCCCCAGAGGGAAAGAGACCAAGCTACTTTACTTCCTAGTGCTAAGTAACTGCATATATGTACTTTGAAGCAGACACAACCCTATGACCAAGTGAAAAAAAAAAAAAAAGAAAAAAAGGAAAACCTGAACAACAAAACCCAGTAAAAACAGTAAAAAAAGACATGAATTTCAGTGTATCTCCTTGATTTGTGTCTATCACCTTTCTCAGTCATGTAGTACAAGATCTTTGAGGATTCATTCCATTACTTCTAAAAGATCTATCTCTTTCCTTTCCAAAGCTTGTTTTACAATCCCTGAAGGAAACTAATGACAATTCTTTCTCTCAAAGAGTTTTTCAAGAACCTGAACAAATAAATTCAGTACTATGTTATACTGCTGCTATTTTTTACTAAGTCCACATTCATTGGCAGATACAATGTAGGAAAGCAATGCCTTAACCCATAATTCTCAAATTTTGTTCCTGTGCTTTTTCCTTAAGAATTTGTGGTGACTACTTTTTATGTCACTACTAGAGCCTACTACAAGTCAGAGACCTATTAGCTCTAATTCCTATCAGGGAATTGAGTTTTCTTGGACTATTAAAACCTGTGGCTTAAGATAAGGCCAGTAATCAAGCAAAGCCTTGCAATTTAACCTGAGCATCCTGTCATTAACTGTATAGTTTTTTAATCCCCAAAGAGCCCATTGTCCTTATTAAAGGACATAAATAAAGTTATGATAATTGTGGGGAAAAAAAGAAAAGATTCCTGCATCTAGTGCATTCTTTTTATTTTTTCCCCTCAAATAATTCAAATTAGCATTAACATCAACTACATGCTTCTGGCCTCACATGCTGTATTACATTAATGGAATTTGCTAAATTGATGCAATGCCCTGACAATAACAGCTTGGCAGATCAGTTGTGATGGTACAGCAACAACAGCTTCCTGCCTTCAACTGACTAATGCTATTAATCCTGTGACTTATCATTCCTCACATTTGAACAGGATAAAAAAATCTGCACAACCCTCATGTCATCATTTACCCATAGACAAAAACCTGTCATTTTAGACAATGTGAAACTGTTATTTCCTGTTTCATCACTGTGCCCCTCAGCTTCTTAACTTTCCCTAAAGCAGATCTTAAGTCACCCTTTTTATATCAGACCTCCACATCTACAAGTCATGTTGTTATGAAAATAATGCCTGAAGAGTCTCAAGCAGATCTCTAAGTAATCTACAGCTTGTCAGTATTGCTGAAAAACTAAAATATGTAAAAAGCAAATAGCACTTTTGGAGAATATTGATGTTACAGGCCTGTAAATGAAACATTTGATGATTCGACAGGCATTATAAACTCATCTATGCATTTATCTCGGAAATCTTTGGGTTTTTTGTCTTAATATTGTTTTTCTCTGAAATAATGTCAGAGGTTAAAAAAAATCATTTCATGATCTAAAAATGCAATCTTTATCTTTTCTTTACAGTAATAAAAGACATGCCATATAATCTGAATAGAGAGTTTGAATTTAAATAGACTGGACATGGACTTTTCTTCAGCGGAAGTAGGTAGCAATGGCCCCAGAATTTTAATATACATTAAGAGGATATCCTGCAGCTATACAGTCATACAAGGTACTACCAAGAAATAATATAGAAATTGAGAAATTAGAAGGATTTTCCTTTCTTGCTCATTTTTGTTTTCCTCAAATAAAAAAAAAAAAAAAATGAAGCAAGCAATCCTAATGCTTCCACTTTTGAAGAAAGTAAAAATATTCTAGTTGTTTCTCCCTCTGTTTTTATCTGTTTTAAAATTAAAAATTAGACAAAGGAAACACAGGGATAAGGAAGATTCTCAGTGATACTGCCAAAATTCTCATTTCTATTTCTGTCTTTTACATGAGGAAGAGTAATTTTAAAAAGAAAGGAACCTTCATGGATTGTAAGGATAAAAGATTCTCCTATTATTCTGGTAGCTAAATAATTTCTAATGAGTGTTCTACATGTGAAACATCAAAGCATAAACCCCAAAAAAATCCTGTTAGATCCTGTTAGGAATCCATTTTTTGTTATTACTCATACAGTATTTACCAACATATTGTCGAACTGAACATCATGTGGCTTGATCAATGAGACTTTAATCTCATTCCCTTGGGAATTCAAAGATTAACAATAGTTCTTATCAGTAGGATGTCTTGCTGTCGTTTCTGTTGCACATAATTATATTTCACATTTTGCTTTTCACTGCACTTTCCCATAACTTGTCATTATTTGGTGATGAATACCCCTCTGTAGATGCCTGTGTTAAAGTATTTAATGTGCTTCTGCAAAAGCAGTCCAAATCTGTGTTGGTTTTCTGCTGCTAAATTGTGCCGCTTTACATTGCAAGCTACTAACATTATGTAATATAAACTCCACTACTGTTGCTCAGGGTAAAGAAATCAGAAGAAACTTCACTGAAACAAATAAAGTAGTTACCTTCTGCTGAATAAAGATGCAAATCTTTCTATAAATATTTTCTACAAAAAATTATCTTTGGGACTACAAAAATTGAAATTTTTAAAAGTGTTCTGAATTAAGTGAATAAACAGTTTCCCCCTCATCTTCTACCTCATCTCATTCCAAATTGACTGATTTTTTTCCAAGTGTTGTGATGGAAAGATAAGAAGTAGAAAACAACAGTTTCAAAGTACAGGATTTTATGGGTTTTTTTTTTGTTTGATATTTTAAAATTAACATGTAACATTTGTGAACATAACGTATTTTCAACTAAAAAAAGAAATATCTTCCAAATAAATCATGATATCTTGTAACTTATAGTATTTCTACTTTAGAAAGAGCAATCAGTAGAGCTTTACTACTATTCCTGGGTAAATAAAAAGTGTTTTAATCGTTTTTCTGCAGCAGAGAAACCAAAAATAATAAGTGTTCATACAGCATTGTTTCAGTGATATGTGGCATACTTATATAACATCCAATGTTGTATTTTTTTACTTGCCTTTTTTTTCCCCTGGTAAATATATACTTTCGTAGGGAATTTCTTGACACAGCAGCTTGGTTTTTGTTTAATACTAAATCATATTATGTGTCATCCTTGTTTCTAATCTTTATGTAAAAAAAATATTTCTGGGAATTCAACTGCGTGTTGAAAACATACAACTTATCCTAATAAATTACTATTTTTAAATTATATTTACCAGCCATTAATTTTTCATACTGTCATTTATGTTTGGGATCAGTCTGTGTCCCCAAAATATGTCAAAAATCAGGTCTCATGTTTTGTCATGATTCATAAATGCTATTTTTTTAGTGATGTAAAGATGATGAGGCGTTCAATCAGCAATTTAAGGAAAGAATAGCCCATCTTTCCAACCTGATTCCACTCCAGCAATCCCTTCCTACTACATTTGGCTAGTCATGCTTGCAGGAACTTTAATTTCTGTGCAATATTCTTTAGCCCCCAGCAGACAGGTGGTAAGATAAATTCACCACCTGAGAGTCAAGAGCAACATGACTATCAATGCTGACAGGAGAGGCAGAGAGAAAACACGTGTTTTCCATAAAACTTCTGACCAACAAGCATAAAACTACTCTGTATGCCTGAGATGAGCATTCAGATATACTGTAGGCAAGAATGATAACAAATTGTTTTAAAGTACTTCTTTTTATAAATTCAGGGAGTGGAGCCTTGGAATGGAACTGTGACTTCTTGAACATATTTTTACCAAACTGAAACTATTTGAAAACAGATACTTTCCTGGCAAGATCTTCCTTGTGCTTGTCTTACATGGATTACTTTTCCTTCACCTCTCTGTTCCTTCAAACAATAATAAATAAACAATATTGGGGTCCACAATACACTGTAGATTGTGTGTCTAGACTAGTGTCTAGGCCGTAGTCAGCTGAATTTACAGAACTAGTGTATTAATCCTAAAGTAGAAACTTACTGGTCAGCTGAGAAGCTGTTTTAGCCTTCAGTGGTAGTATTGCCTAGGCTTTTGATTATAACATTTACCTGTAAATTTATATTCCAACAGCCTGGCTCTCAGTCTCATCCTTGGTGTCTGTGATGTTATGGAGCCACACTACTAGCAGATCAGAGCATCCCAAATATTTCCAACATTTATAGTAAATAAGAAGTCATAGTGCTATCTTAGCAACATACCTCAAAATGCGATCTTATATTCTACAGTAACATAGGTGCAATCAATTTATATATTGTTAGTTTGTAGCTATTTCTCTTTTTTTTTTTTTAATTCCCAGCTGAAATGTTTATTTATTCATGTTTAATCCCTATTTCCTACTGCTTCTCCTTTTAGTTCTGTTTCTTCATCTAATTAACATTTCACATCTCTTAATTTCTTTCCTGGATTTGAGCAATTCAGTCTTATTAGCACTTCAGAAATCAGAGTGAGAACTTTGAGCAGATTGCTTAATCATGTGAGTAGTTAATTTACCATTATGTAGAAATTCATCCGTAGTAAGCAGTCTTTAACTGTTTAAAATTTCATACAAAAATTACAGTATGAAATAATTATTTTTTATAATTGTTCTTATTGTTTTGAAATTAGTTATAAGAAGGAGTTAAATAATGTATTTTAGTGCTTGTTTTTATTAAAGCTTTGTCCAAAACTAGTAATATACCACGTGTCCCTTAACACTTTACCTCTTCATCTAATACACTCTGAAATCAGAACTGTATATCAGAGTCTTAACTTGAAAAGAGAGAATCTCTATAAGGATGTTCCAAGTCAGTTCATAAACTTGGCAATATCTTTTTTTATATCCCTTGGGGAATGCCTTGTCTAATGTCTAACCTAAATCTGTATAACAAATTACAGATAGTGTTTTGTCTTCTTCTTTTAGAGCTTTTAGTTCATAGTTGACTGATTTTAATTTTACAAGGAGATTGTGATAAGGTCCTAAGCATCCAGATACCAACTTTCTGTTCTTTCATCTTTCGAAGGACTAATATATGAGTGCAGCTACCAAGCAAAATGTGGCAGAGGTGACTTTAAAACATAAAAAACCTTTACTCCTGTAGATTAATCCATCCAGTCTGGTGAGCAGTTGCAAGCCCTGAGTTTTTTCCTACACAAGAAGCTTGGAGAGGGAGAAAGAAATGGGGAGGGAGACACTTCTAAGCTAGAACAAAATATTTAGGTCAACTAGAGTCAAATATTTAAGTTATTTAAATTACAGGGCTACGTAGACCTGTGCTGTCTGAAGACCAGACTGTGGACGCATGCAGGTACATCCCACTGTAATGAATGGCAAAATTTAATTAAATATCTTTAAAATACCTGTCCAATGACTCTGACTCACAAAAAATATGCCGTTCAAAATCCAGCTAGAGTACAAGTAACCATGTCTCCAATTCTTCCTCAGTCTTTTCCTGGGTTCTTTCACCTTGATTGTTTTGTAGGCTGATCACTTTTCTCTGAGATAGATCCTGAATGAGCATAATTTACCTCAGGTTTCATCTTAACTGTTGTTAATGCTTCTTTTTAAAAAGGTGGGACAATTCAGTAACATCTTCAGAAGTCAGCTATGTGATAAGAACAGAAATATCTGAGGGAGGGGACTACACTGGAAGAAGGACAAACCCTTACCTCAAAGTAAGTTATCTACACTGTGGAAACAAACCTGTACTTCCCAATCAGATAATGTAATTTTGTATGAAGAGTTTGAGTAATCTACTCTTCCATAAACTATCTGTTTTAAAAAGATGAAATCTGGAGAGACTGAAACTATTAATCAACAGATTCAGCAAAAAAGATATTCTTTTTTAATTGAGGGTTTCATATCAACATTTTAAAGGAAAATATTTATCTTTTTTAAATATACTTTTCCATTTGAAGCTTTTAAAATTACTAAAAAATAATAGTTTTCTTTCCTCATGTACAAAGAGAATTTATTTACCTTTGATATTTCTGTGAAAATTAACACAGATATGTTTCTAATCATCCCACTTTTTCCTCTTTCATACCTAATTAAAAAGTTCAGTACCACAGCCAAAGAATCAGTTTCTTGTATAGCTCTACTTAGAATTCTAAGTCCCATTGAGTTTCAATGAGTCTTTGTGTTTGATACTGTCCCACTGAAGTCAATGGGTGCAGGATGAATCCCTTTATCCCTCATACACTTTATAAATGCATGAGTCACACACCATGCAGCCAGGGAAGTGAGGCCATCGGCCAGAATTGTCAGGACTGAAGCCAACACCGCTTTGTTGATCTGCTCGTAGGAAGAGCCATAGAAGAATGCAAATTAGTCCTTGCCCTTTGCTGAAATGAAAAGCACTACTTAATATTTCTAGATGCCTCAATTCCAGACAAACATCCCCAAATGCTGCTACATTCTAATTTCTGAGACTATGTTTTATGATGACTGCAAAACCACTTCAGTAGGAGTTCTACTTTGTTTCTATTAGAGTGTTTGGTAACTAAAAAGAAAAGAAAAATATTTCTAATTATTTATATATGGTACCTTTGGTATACAAATTTATAGGATGCTTTCATTGGTTGCCCACTAGTTTAGACATATTTCATAATTTTTGAGAAATAAAACATATACAAAAAAAATCCTCAAAACCAAAAAACCCTCTGAACACTTTAGGTTTAAAATTTATAATAGTACTTGACAGAACCTAGTTATACAGAGAGGTATTATTACTGTGCTTTTGAAAGTATTACTGAAAACAAGTGTAATCATGTCACAGATGCTCACCTCTTTCAAGAGATATTCATACTCTCCCTGTGCAGACAGAATATACAGAGAACCTTTGAAGACAAAAACCCTTGACTTTAAGAACTATATTGCTGCAAACAGTGTTATTGTAGATGTATTTATCAATAAAAAATGTAGACAAATTTAGTAAGGAAAAAAAATTATGAGATCAAACTTTTGTAATGAAAATGAATAATTTAGCACAAATGTGGCCTGAATGTACAAGATTCAGTTTCCATGTATAATGTTTCAGCCAAGCAGCAAGGGAGAAACACTTCCCTATAATGAGCATCTCCATTGCCATGGAGCATTTTCCTTGACTCTGTTGGATCAAAAATGAGCCTTTCAGTGACAGAGGAGTATTGTGTTCAGTGTTTAGAATTAATCCAGCTCTGAGTTGGATTAACTGGTCCACAGATTCTTTGGGCAGACCACCAGAGCACAGAGGACAATGCATATAATGGAACTTTCTGAAATTATTTCCGGTCCAGATATATTCTCTTGTCTCTTCACACTTATGAACTACAAAAGAGAGAGCCTCAAACCTCTTGGCAAGTAAGCAAGTTCTTTGCCAGGAGTCATGAGTGCCAAATAATGACGAGGTTACACAGGCATCTCTCTTTTGCATCTAGAATTACCTGTTTCTCAAAGCTAATTATTTATTCCTTCCAGCTCTATAAAACTGCTAAATCACAAACTCCTGTAACCAAATACTTCATTACTACCTTTAAGACAATTAAAGACATAAAATTAAATGACAAGTAAATAAAGAGTTTGAGGAAATTCAGTTATTCCTGCGGTTTCAATCCAAAATGATAACTGGAATAGCAGCACATACTAGAACACGTACTCAGCATTTTACAGGTAGACAAAAGGGCTCTACTTTCTTAGTGGCAACCTTCTGCTCTGCTTTCTCAGAATAAGGGAAGTAAGATTAAATTAATTCTGAGTTGTAAATTGTCAAAGATAGCACTTTATTCTTTACCATTTCTCATCTTCTCTTAGACCCATTGAATCCCCAAGGGGCTGAGAGGAGGATCACCATGCCTGACACTAGTGAGACAGCTAGACACTGCATGACAACCCTCCCTTGGGGTAGGTAAATTAATATTGTCAGTGCTTCTTTAAATTCATTTTCCTCTGCTATTTGAAAACTTCTTTTTGAGTAAGAGACATGTCGAAAAATAGTTTTCAAGATGCTTCTGACAGCCTGGTTCCCACTAGAGAGATTGTGAGTGAAAGAAGAGCCCTATGCAGGCCCTGAAATAGTCAACCTCATTTTGTCACGAACTTCTGTGGCAGAGTGGGTGATTCTTTGTATGATGACATTTTGACATTGGGTGTAGTGCCAAAATTACTGGTCCTGTATCTTAGTGTAAACGCCAGCTGGAAAAATATGAGGCAACATTAATTGCTGAATAAAAAATCACACCAGAGTTAAGTGGTAGTTTTTACACAGAGTTCTATCTTGCTAGTGGTTTGGCTTTAATGGAAGATAGGAATAAAGAGAAAAGTACTTATTTCTCTGTGGTGGGTTGACCTTGGCTGGTTGCCAGGTGCCCACCCAGCCGCTCTATCACTCCCCTTCCCAGCCAGACAGGGGAGAGAGTAAGGTGGAAAAACAACTCATGGGTTGGGATAAGGCAGTTTATTTAAAGCAAAAAGTAAAGCGAAGCTTGCACGCACAGAAGAGAAGCAAAAGATAGTAGGATTTATTCTCTACTTCCCATGAGCGGTGATGGTCGGCCACTCCTGCGAAGCAGGGCTTCAGCACGTGTGATGCTTCCTCAGCAGGCAACAATTGGACACAGTGAATGCCCCCCTTCCTACTCCTTGCCTTAGCTTTTATGTCTGAGCTGACGTCACATGGTATGGAATATCCCCTTGGCCAGTGTGGGTCAGGTGGCCTACTTGGGTCCCCTCACAGGATTTCGCCCTTGATTGAGGAGGGAATGTTACAGTGCCGATGCTGTGCCTGCCCTGCTCAGCAGTAGCCAAAACACTGGTGTGTTATCAACACCCTTCTAGCTGCCAGTGCAAAGCACAGCACTGTGAGGGCTACTGTGGGGAAATGAACTCCAGCTCAGCCAGATCCAATACATTCATTTATTCACTTTTCTAGGATTCATACAAATTTGATTAAGACCTTTAAAATAATGCACAAAATAGGGTAAAAAATGAGTTAATTGAGGAAAAACAACACATTAAATTGTAACACAATTTTCTGGTTGGTAAATTGGTTCTTGGAGAAGATTCTATTTAATCTAATAGAAGATGTCTGATAGAAAGAAAAGAAATAATGAAAAACATCTCCAGCCTCTGTGATTTCTTTAGTCCTCTTTGGTACCATAGTAATAAATGACTGTTCAGATAGAGGGGAGTTGTATACATTGTCTTTTCTGCACTGCAAATTCACATGCAAAGATTTTTTTCTACTGCTCCTTCATTAAGATTTCCTGACAACAGAGAAAAACAAATCTTGACCTAGAAGCTATGTTAGCACCTAAATTGCTTGCTTGCAGCAACACAAATTGTAAAGTGTGCAGTATTCATTCTGACCACTTAGATTGCTTGTCCACTTTAGTCCAGGGTAATTTTAGAACTGTAAATAAAACCATGTCAGTCAGTCTTATTCAGGCAGATATTAAACAGAACTCATCTGAGAAAAGAAACAACAACAAAAGAAACAAACAGAAACTTACGTGATTGGCATTAATTTTTTGATTCCCAACTCTATCAAAGACTGCAAGAAAAGACACCATTAAATGATGAAGTCTGTTTCTGAAGTACAATTAATTGTACAAGATGCAAGCATTACTCCATAGGCCATTGCAACAGAAAAGTTTTGTCTAAATCTTCCACTGACCAATGGGTTTGCAGTTTTGTTGTTATTGTTGTTGCTTCATTTTGGGTTTTTTTTGCTCTGGTTTATTAGTTTATTTTTTATGAAGTTTTTTTATGTCTAGAGAACAAGTACAAATGTACAATATACTGGTTATAAAATCAGATCTATCTGGTTTTCTAATTAAATATCTATTTCAAAACTGAAATAAAGATGTTATATCCAAACTACAGCTTACGAATAAAAACTGGGCATGCAGGGGGAGGGAGGACTTTTAGAGAATTACAGTTTTTTCATTACCAAAAGTTCTAAGGCATTTCTGATATAAGAGTTTAGCTTGAAAGCTTCACATAGGTCTGATCATTATATACCATGCAGAAGGAAGCAATTTTCATAACAACATCTTGATGAACCTTCCTTCTTTTGAGAAATAGAACAATAGTTGGTAGTCTCAATTTCTTTAAAGAAGGTACATGAACTTATCTAAATTGAAAACATTCTGTGTTTTGTCCCAGAGTCCTTGTTTTACTGCTAGGTTGGTAGGCACTTAGTAGTCTTCCTAGTTGCATACACAAATTCCATGTATGCCCAGAAACCAAGTGAAAAAGCATATGTAGAGACCATGAGTCTGGAGGTGGCTGTGGTATTCACCTGGAGTTACAGCCCTTGTCCATAATATTTCTGTAAAACTTTAAAAGAAACCCAACAACATAGTTTATCCCAAGCGACCCTTTTCAAAAGTAAATACAAAAACATTAGAAAGGAAAGAAAGAAAAGAATAAGCATTTAAAATAGGGCAAGATATATTTGAAAAAAAGTAATCAAATTTGACACATTTTAAAAATAAGTTTTAGAAAAAATTACATTTATTTTAGGGTATTATACAAAATATTTTGCAAGAACCAGCAAAAAAGGAATGAAATATTAAAATGCTTATCAAATTTGAAACATGCCTAGATATAAACAGAAGAAACAGAGGAGAAAAAAACACAACAAAAAGCAACTTTGAAAACAAATCTTAAAAGAAGTCTTGGATTTAACACTCATGATATGTAATTTAGCAAACTTCTATCATAAAATGGCAAAGCATTATGGATCTAAAATCAGTAAAGAGTGGGAATAAATGATGTAGAGAAAAAAATGAAGCTCTAAGAAAAAACATCCTAGCAAGGGTTCAGTCCTTCCTCTGAGCTGGAGAGAAAGAATACAATGTTTTCCTTATCTGACCCCCATCTGTGTTAAGAAAAATGAAAAAAAAAAACCAAAAACTCCATATAAAGCTGCTTTTTCAGACAGCCATAGGTCTATATTATGTCTCCCATTTAAATTATTTGCAGTGGAACAGTGATGGCTGATAACTAGTCAACTAGCTTAAAGAAACACCACTCTCCCTTTATCAAAAGCTGGTAAACAAACAAAGTTTCATGTATTCTTTTGCACATCTAAAGAGGGAATGCTTGAATCTCTATTCATTGTCAAAAGTTTCAATTACTTTCTCTCCTCTGAGGATCATCACAGGTTAAACACATCTACAAAAATCTTTTCCTTCCTTCCTTCCTTCCTTCCCTCCTTCCTTCCTTCCTTCCTTCCTTCCTGCCTCTCTCATTATTTATCATTCTTTTTTTTCCCCACTTTTTTTACTTTCAGGTTCTACATATTTTTTCCTATATCTCTAGTTACTTATTAATTAATAATGATGTTAAGACAGGAAAAATCTTATTAATGCATCATTATTAATACATCATTCAGAGAATGTAAATACCATAAGCATATTTTCTATAGGTAAAAAAAGTGCAACTTCTGCATCAAGAAAACAGCAAATATTTAGTTTTTCCATTGGAACTCAAGTATATCTACAAAACCCAATATGTATATTTATGTTTCTAAATAAAAGGTCTAAAAGATGCCCAGCTCTGACCCCAAGTGACGCTAATGAATTCATGCTGACACTGTATTGAGTTTATACTTCAATACCGGACTTGTTTTGAAAAAACTGTTTCACAGTAAAGCTGAGGAACCCCATAACAATTGAACTGCATGGTCAGTTTGGCACTCAAGATTTGAGCTTAGTTCTCTGAGATTTCGCATCACACATGTTCCTACTGTGCTGCCAGTTAAAGGGCTGTGTATCCCTTGAGGGGGCCTGAGCACAGCTTTGAGCACATAGGTAAAGCACAATTCTTCATATGAATTGACCCCTGTGGGTAAAATCCTACCAATATCAAGGAAAGTGATTCATATTAGTCAAAAGGGCAACAGAGACCTTAGTAAGCAGAAAGTACTCTTCTAAATAGAAGAGTGTCTGTTATTTAACAGACACAATCAGCATAGGCTGTTTAATTATGAGAGCAAATATGTTGCTTAAGCTTACTTTGTGCAGCTTTGAACCAAAAAATGAACAGTAGAAGAGCAAGGCACTTTAGCTGATTATTATCCAAATGCCTGCAAGTAAATCACATTATCTCTTAATAAACTCACTATTTACATTTTAGTAACAGAAAAAAAGTTGTCATAAATATTTAAGAAATTCTCTGAGACACTAATCAATCCATGCTATCTTAAACAAATTGAAAGGGCATCCTCTTTTCTAAAAGTACATAAGCAATTTGTGGTAGTATGTAATTGTGCTCCTTCTCAGTGTTGCAGCTCTGATGAACTGAATGGATGAATTAGTGCTCCAAGGGGGAAAGCACATAATAAGACCCTTTGAAACAACTCGAGAAGAACTAAATAAATTGTAGTTTTAGTTATGTTTATGAGACTTTGAGATGACAGTGCAGCTAGGAACCACAAAGATCCTACAACAATGCTAGTTTGCAGTAGCTAGTTGGAGACCCTTTCATAACTCTCAAAGGCATGGCATCATTTTCTTATGATCAATAGTCTGCCAAGACCTATAATTTTCTTTCAAAGAGAGGGTACCATTTGCCTCAAGACAACAAAACCCATGACTTTATCTGGAACAGTAAAAACTAAAACAAAACAGAGGGAAAAAAAATAACAATTCTTTGACACAGTTATCTTGAACATGAGAGTTTTAATCTGTTCACATGACAAAGCAAAATATTCTGCCATGCAAGCCTATTGTTTCTCTACTAGCCTGTCCATAAAAGTGAAGTTCATAAGATATGATTTTTCCTTTGAAATCTTCCTTTGGTGTTTGTACCAGTCAACTATTCTTTGCATTTATTCAATTCTGAATTTATTTTCTTTAATAAGTCTTCTTGGAGTTGTGCACAGAATGATATTAATAGATGAAGTCCTGATAGCAGCAATCACGTTTGAACCTTCCATTCACAATTACATGATACGTCTTAAGTTTCATAGGATTTCCCAGCCCCACCTATTGCACTGTACAGGGGGTTCAGTAGTTCTGTCTCCTTTTCTGTCTTGCCTTGAATTTTTGGAGTACTTTCCCTGTAATACTCACCACCATTAGTTTAATGATACCACCAGCCTTAGCACTCAGAGGAGCATAAAAAGCAAGAACATTAACATCAGCGAAAGATGGAGAAACTAAGTGAGTGTATAAGAATTCTAACTGCATGTTTTTAATAACAATTATATCTAGCCTAATAATTATTCTTGAATTAGAGTATTTCAATTACAGTAACAATAAATTTGTGGCTTTACACAGGTGCAGAGTGTGTTTGTTCATGGACAGGATTTTGAGCTTAGTCTACTACAACATTCAGGATGCCAGCTATGAATTGTGTTGCAGTAAAATATACAATTGCAAGAATTTGACATGGATCTAACTTGGTAGTTCTTGCACACTGCTCCAAAATATGGCATAGGAATTTCTTAACTGTTCTAAATTATAATCATTAGGTATCTTCTGTGAAAAATAAAAAAAACCCAAACACACCACTGCCAACCCTCCGAGGTAACTAAACAACTCTCCCCCCAAATTCATTCTTCCGAACAGAAAAATTCTTGTGCCTAGAAAACTGATGACTATCTGATCCCTCATGTCTAGAAAGATGATGGAGGTCTACTTACTTATTAATTTATGCCAAGTGACTTTCTGAATGACATCTAAAAGCAAGCAGAGTTCTACAAACTGGTTTGGGAATACGCAAAAGTATGTTCTTCCCTCATTTTAAAGGATGTTCCCTTCTCAAATGTATCGGATATTCTTTATTTAAATAGAAGTGCTCAAGTCCCTTTTAATATTTGTCTTTACAGACTTAATTGTTTTGCAGTTTTCTTTGGTCCCTGCTCAGAAAAAATTCTGATCATATAGTCATTCTTGTCACAAGAATATGTCATATATTTAACATTATTTAGCTCTATTTTAAATTCCACTTCTCTAACAAGATGTACACTTAATGATTAGATTATAGGTGGTAAAGATATTTATTGGTATCTTACTAATGTATCAGAATATACTGATATATATTTCTGATATCATTTATCAGAAATAGATTTTCTAACAAAATATCATAATTTGCTAGTCTCTCTAGAAACAGCAAACATTTTTATTTCCACTGCTCCCATAATCTATCAGGTTTTCAATAGGAAGGAATAATAGTGGTACAACTGGGACACTGCTTGCTTATTTTACTGGTGTTTGTTTTTATTTTGTTATTTTCTGTTATTTTAATATATCCCTAATGTTATTATTTGTATGTCTCCCTAGTATTGTATAATTCCCTGATACATAATCAGATTTTACCTTTAAGACCTCATCTTATTCCTCCTACAGTTTAACTGTCCCACTCTTCAAAAGACATTTCCTTTAAAAGACATTTCAGGTGTTAACTATGTAAAATCAATTTCAATAAGCACGTGTTTCTCTGTATCCAACGAATCTTTTTATATGGATGTACAGTCTTAATGGCAAAAAGATTTAAAACCGTTCAGAGAAAAGCTAGTGATAATTACCAATGGTAAAAAAAAAAAAAAAAAAGCCAGATGCATTTTTCGAAGAGTTAGAACCCTTTGGAAATCTAAAGGAAGACAAAAAATCCGTCCCACATTATATGAAATCCTTGGAAGCCAACAATTTTGTAACCATTTTCTGCTCCATGTAAAGCATGTAAACATTTTGTATTCTACATATATGATAACATTTATTCCTTCTGTTGTCAATACTCTCAAAACAGAATACTTAGAACAGAATACTTAAAGCCCACCACTCACTCTAGTAAACAGGAAGATAGTTTCTCAGGGCAGAATGAATAAATGTAGCCTGGAAAGAGTACAGTTGCAGGGGGTTTATTAGGTAATTGATCCCTAGAGTTCCTATTTTCCTGCTTTCTTTAGGTGACTGTGGTACCATGTGTAGCCTTGGAGTACAAACCAGAAAATTCAAGTAGCTTTGAAGCAAGAAATTGTTTTTCTCAAGTTATTGCTGGTATCTCAGAAAACATTAAAACAGGTAGGTGAGAAATGTCAGAAGTGAAAGTGAAAGGTATGCTTAAGGCTGGTGTTTCTACAGTTAAAAAAATTAAATGTTAGTTTCTAACTCAGCCTTATGAAAGATACTACTAACCCCTATGTAACACGTCTTGAAATAAGACTTCAGAATAGCTGGATAAAAGCTTAATTATAACAAGTTATACAGCTTATCTTAAAATGGATTTGAAAGAAGATTATTAGCTCATTTTAGATGAATTAGGGGACAAGTTCTTCATGAAATTATTTAGGATCAAAGATCCTGAACAATATCAAATTCATTAAATTTAATTATGTAAAGCAGCATAAATACAGGTAGAGAAAAATACCAAGAAATATAAAATGCAAAAAATTCACAAAGCTTATGATCTTTGTGCAGACACAATAAAAAAAGTATAGAACTGGATGACAAGAACAAGAATGCAATGATGTTCTGGGAAAAAAAAGTGATGCAGAAGAACACTCATCTTGAATTTGGATGAGAAAACATTCCCCCAGAATTGATATAAAGGATATCCAACCAGAAAGCTACCTTTCAGATTTCACCACAGTGTCTCCATGAACTCACTGTCCAATTCTTTCTTGTGGCTTTTCAGTCCTATTACCTGTGCCAGATCTGGCTCCTTTTCCTAACTCTGTTTTTCTAAATAAATACCCTTTTTGTCCCTCACTCCTAGTCTTAGTTTCTATATTAGTCTCCTGGTTCCTGCAGTGACCCTTCATCTATTAATGATTAATACAAAAAAGAGTTCTTGTAATCCTAGAATAGATTATGTTCAGTGAGACAGAGCCTCAGGGCATTTTTTGTTGCAGTTCAGTGAGTCTCCACTGAGACATTTTTGGAAGCATATCATCTAGCCAGATTTTTCTGTTTTCATTTGCAACAGACCTCCTGTACATCTTTACTGAATTTCCTGCCCTACGTTGACGGAATGGAAAAACTTCATAGCATAATGTTCCTTATCCGTGCTGCTATTGATCCTCGAAATCAAGATCTGGAGTCAGGTAGCACTATGCGTCCTGAATATCACAGGGTGTAAGAGAAGTTGTAGTTCCTTCCTGAGTTCTTCTGTGAGAAGTAAAACCTTGCCCCAACATGCTAATTATCATCTTCTGCTGACTTCTCCTCTAGGAGTCATGTTTGCTTTGTCAGATATTTCATACCAATTGAGTTGAAAGATTTCAGAGAAATGAAACAACTTTAATTAAATTCTACTGGAATTACAGAAGAGTGAATGTTGCCATAAGAAGATATATTTGCTTTTTTTTTAAATCAAGGGGTCCTGATTCATCTCCAAGATAAACATGGATGATATCATGTAAACACTACCTGTTTCACTGTTTGGATATGTACTCTTGGATTTTATGACCAGAATGTGCAATTACTTTAGTCTGTTCTTATAGTACATCATGCTTCATGTTCAAGAGCTGTATTTGAACTAATGTGTGTGTAGACTATGAAAAGAATTGGCTGTGAAAATCCAAAGTCCTCTTCCTTGGGATGAAAATCAGATAGTTCTAATATCACGGTGGAAGGTGTCTTCTGAAATAATAGAAGTAATAGTATGAGGAAAACAGGTGATCAGTTTGTCTGTTTGTGTTGGTTGCTAAGAAGGGTAGCATGTCAAGGCATGTCAAGAAGGATAGAAGGCTAACCTTTAGAAATTGCTTAGATGGTTACAAACAGAAGAAAACCTATTGCTGCTGAGAATCTGCCACAAGGGATGATCAACAGGTTTCATACTTGATAGAGATGGTAGCGATGATGGTTCCAGAAATCACTGAATGCTCTGAGATGTGAATGCACAAAGAGAAGAAGCCTTAATGGTAATCCTGAGTGGGGACTGGAATCTGGAAATAGCAGATGCAGGTTCTTGGGGATGAAGCAGAGATGAAGAAAAAGAGTTGACTTTAGACCCAAATGAGATCCATTTAGACCCAAAGCCCCATCACCATACCCTGCAATGTAGTGGGAGTAGTGATATCTCCCACTTCAGGAAGTTGCTCTTGATTTAATTCTGCTGGTTTTGCAGTATCGTAATTAGGTGGTATTAAACAGTAGTGCTTTCATATCCAATGAAATACACAGGATAGTCTGAGAGTTTCTTGGGAATAGTTTTGTATCCTTGGATTTTCCTGTGGTTTTCTATTCCTCATTAGCCCTTTTATCATCTCACTACTGTTTTGGACTCAAATCTTCGTTCACGAAGCCTAGCCATGATGATGGCTATTTTGGAATTTCAATGACTTATTGTCATGGTACAGCCTTGGTATTTTTTGAGTGGGTACTTGGAAAATAGATGTTTCATGTGACTTCTTCCATCTGTACATGTTTTTTTCTAAAAAAAACAACAGATTGCTCTGATGATGATATTCAGGGGAAAAAAAATCATCTGCTAATAAGATTGTTTTTCTTTGCATGTTCTCTAATACGAATTTCTTCTATCTGTTCATACTTACCAAACAACCCTTTGATCCCTAATCCTTTTTATTTTTTCACTTTTAAAATTATGTAGAATCTAATTTGTTTTTCTAAAAAAGTAATCTTTATAGCAACCTTTTTGAGTTTTTCCCTTCAAATGATTAAATAATACCACAGGCCATTTTGTGACTGTAGCTAAATATTGGCATCTTTTTAGTGAGTGAAGTATTAGGGAAAAAGAAAAAAAAAGAAGTGCAAACTATTATAGAAGAATCTGAATAATCAACTTAATTGTTTTTCAATGGTCCATGAAAGAGATTAATTAGTCAGTCTTCACAGCAAATCTAAATTCTTCAGATTTAGATAAGATAAATGCTCTCCAAAAATACAGAATCATATTTTCTGGAATAAGAAATGCATTCTACTTCAAACACATGGAGATCATGGAATCCATCTTGAATTTCCATTGCATGGTAAGATGTGTCAAGAATGTAAATGTTGAAAAATAGTGAAAAAAATCCAACTTTTTTCCTCTCTTATTTCAGATCCAGAACCTGATAACCAAGTTGTTAATGTATTGAGGATTTTGAAAATCATCTGTCTAAAAATGGAGTGAGTACTTATATATCTGTATTATCTAAAGTTTTATGTCATAGACCCTCAGTGAAGAAAGTGAAAATATTTTCATTTTACTGCTTAGTTAGTTAGTGTAAAGTGGTTTGTGATCAAAAGGAAAATATATAGCCATACTTTATCTTACTGCATTTTGATATTACATTACTGAAATCTAAACATCCAATTTCAGCAAGGCAATGATCTTAAATAGAGGCTTCCTATCAAGCAAACATCAGTTCTTCTGGAAAGAGATCCAGATAACTCAAACAAGGAACCTCCATTTTGCGTAGAGAAAGCCTCTATTTTATGGGATTGGTTTCAAGTCTTGTTAGGTTTGTACGGATTGTACACATCAAATGAAGCAAAGTCAATAAATAATTAATATAACCTTATAGGAGATCAGTCTTCAGACATACTGATGTCTGAAGAAATGTATGTCTTCCTTGTGGAGTTCCCTTCTGAAAGTTCATGCCTAACAGAGGAGGAAGAGCACACCTTTGGATAAAAATCTATTGACTGCAGAACTCATGGAACAAGTACTTGCATTGCCCATAATTCTTAGTGAGAATTTCAGTAAAATGTTTCTACTCAGTCTCTAACGCCAGACAGGATGAAAGATGAGATTCTTTTCAATTTGTCCTTTTGGTAACTAAACCAAATGGGAACCTGACTTGGTAGGTCCCAACTTTGTGATGACAAGGACAATTCAAGCCCAATCTGTTCTCTCACCCTTGTGTGAATCAAAGTCCAGTGACCCCTAAAACAAAACCACAAGAACTGTACTTGTAGATAAAATAATGGAAGATGCAACATTTATCAGATGCTATTAACTGGTTTAGAACTATCTTCACATATAAATGTCTCACAAAACTTTTATATTCATTGCTGGAAGTTTTCATCTCACATTTTAAATCAGACACATACAGTGAAACTATACAGTGTGTTTAGACTCTGAAGGAAAGCATTTTAAAAATAGTTTCTCTTACATTAGATGTTCACATTACAAGAGATGAATCTTTGGGTTCTTCCCCAAAAGCAACTTTAGTATGACTAAAAAAGCAAGGAAAACAGTAACTCTGAATGCTATCATTTTGGTTCTACCATTTCAAAGTATTACTCCTTGTGATAAATGGTCAGAATTGTACAGTGTTGCTTTAAGACAGTGAAGTATTGGTGAGGCTGGTTGATAAAAACAGGAGTTAGGC
Source organism: Corapipo altera (assembly GCF_003945725.1). NCBI lineage: Eukaryota > Metazoa > Chordata > Aves > Passeriformes > Pipridae > Corapipo > Corapipo altera. The sequence continues at coordinate 21,890,208 of NW_020884872.1, forward strand.
CCTTTGCTTATCTTGCACTGGGCTCAAGCAAGGCCTAAAAACTGAATGATATCTGGAGTGAGGTGGTGGTCTCACGGCCTGATAATGTTTCAGTGAGGCAGAGAGGAACACAGCACCTGTGTACCAGCCAACAACCACACTCCCTTCATCTCAAAAAACAAGCCTTGTAACAGATCTGCTTCACTAAGGAGATAAGGATGCATGCAAAGACCTTCTCATGAAAGTCAAAGAACCTTTACTGCCTTCTCGGTACTTGGAGGAGGACCAAGTTTTTATTCTACCTTTTTGTTAACTATAAATTCTGACCAAGATTCTCACTAAGACTCATTAACATATTAATTTACACAGCCCTTAGGATGCATATGAAGGAGAACACGGAACATGTAATTCATGTATGACCAACATCATCAAGCCCCACCCATTGGAGAACACTCTTATGCAATCTTAAAGCTGAGAAATAAAACCGATCTGTTAACACTTTTATCTGTCTCTCTGCCAGATGCCAAATTGCTTCCTGTCTGACCTGGGACCATTCTCAACCTGTGTACCCTTAAAAATCTGAAATAATTAGTTATCTTATTGCTACCTCCAGAGACAAGTCCAATACTTGACATATTTGTTTTGTCCATTTTGCCATCTCCCACATGGTCTTTTACTCAACTACAGTGCCATTAAATATTATTTTTATTAAAATATGGGCATTTTCCAATACTGTGTTACCAGATGGTCACTTGGAGGGAAAACAACTTACTTTAGTGTGTATGACAATGTTATTCCTAGCTGCACTAAAAAAATAGCAGTCCTGTTCCAGACTTGACACAATGTCAAGTCTGATAACATGGATTGACAGCATAGCACTGAAACCTGGATACTTCTACTACTTTACCATTGTCCTCTCTCTGAGGAAGAGTTTCACAGAGACCAGCAAATATTAATGAAAATTCAGTGTAATTGTAAATATTTCTCCAAATAAGACACTTCTAACTTGAAACAAAATTGAATGTGCAAGCATAGTCTTCATCACTATTCAGGCTTTGATACTCAACAAGTTAAAATAACCATGTCTAAGACCTTATTCAGTTCTATACACACTGCCTCTCCTCTCCTCTTAGACTGGTAGGCAGGCTAAAAGCACAAATCAGACTGGTAATTCACAGCACAGATGGTGCTGAAGACTGGAAATTGTGCTGGAACTACAACAAACTACACACATAGTTTGGGGATTATGTAAAACTGTAGGAATTTATCTTCAAATTTGCTGCAAAAGCTGTACTCTCTTAAGTTAAATTGGTAGGAATTGCCAGTATCACTTGCATTTTGGAGTGATATAAGATGACAAGCCATGATTAATCAGATGGAACAAGTTTTAATTTGTCTGCAGGTATTTAAGTAGGTCCTCTATAGACAGTGACCAGATATTGATCACATTCTGGCATGTGTCATGAATATTTTAAATTTTTTTAACATAAAACAAAGAAAAGATAAAAATATATTTGAAATGGATTCTGAAACACATGGGTTGGGCAGACAAAGATATCATTGCTTAGAAACTTGAACTTCCACTTTAGCTCATATGAAGAGAAAAATTAACATATGTCATGGATTTAGGCTGAGTTTCAAAGAAAACTAACCTTTTGAGTCTGGTTTAGGACAATTTTCTGCAGCAAGAGAATGGAAAGAAGCATTGTAAGAATGTTTTAAATAAAATTTGTTTTCTGCATTCCATATACTAATATAGTTAGGAACAGGTAGATATTTAAGGCTACTAGATATGATAGCTTTCTGCTGTAACATCAAGAGTATGACATGAGGGAAAGGCTATGGATATTTTCTGTCTAGACTTCAGTAAAGCATCTGACACTGTCTCCCACAGGATTCCCATGGAGTAACTGGTTGCTCATAGCTTAGATTGGTGTGCTCTTTGCTACACGAAAAACTGGCCCAGAGACGGGTGGTGAAGGGAACTAAATCCAGGAGGCAGCTAGTCATTACTGGTGTTCTGTAAGCCTCAGTATTGGGCCTGGTCCTGTTTAACATCTTTATCGATGATTTGAATAAGTTCAAACCATTGATGAAAATGTCAAACAGCAAGTTCCTAGTAAGTTTGCAGACAATACCATCTTAGTGGGAGTGTTGGTCTGCTGGATAGTAGGAAGGCTCTTCAGTGGGCTCCAGGCAGGCTGGATCGATGGGCTCAGGACAACTGCATGAGGTTCAATAAGGCAAAGTGCAGGGTCCTGCACATATATTGCAGCAACCTCATGCAGCACTCCAGGGCTGAGGAAGAGTAGCTTGAATACTGCTCAGCAGAAAGTGACTTGGGGGTGCTGACTGACAGACAGCTGAACAAGAGTCAGCAGTGCACTCAGGTGGCCAAGAAGGCCAATGGCACTCTGGCCTGTATCAAAAATAATGTGGCCAGCAGGACTACGGAAGTGATTGTCCCACTGGACTCATCACTGGTGAGGCCGCATCTTAAAGCCTGTGTTTAGTTTTTAGCCCCTCACTACAAGCACATTGAGGCGCTGGAACATGTCCAGATAAGGGCGATGGAGCTGGTGACAGTTTAGAAAATATATTTTATGAGGAGGGATTGAGGGACCTAGGGTTGCCTAGTCTGGAGAAGAGGAGGTTCAGGGGGACCCCATTGCTCTCTACACCTACCTGAAAGGAGGTTGTAGTAAAGTGGGGGTCAGTCTCTTCTGCCATGTCTGAAGCAAAAGGATGAAAGGAAATGACCTTAAGTTGTGACAAGGAAGGTTCAGATTAGATATTAGAAAAAATGTTTCACTGAAAGAGTGGTTAGGCATGGGAAAAAACACCCAGGGATGTGATGGAGTCGTCATCCCTGAAAGTGTTCAAGAGGCATCTAGATGTGGCATGTGAGGATATGGTTTAGGGGTGATTGTAGTGGTGCTACATTGATAGTTGGACTAGACGATCTTGAAGGTCTCTTCCAAATTTGATGATTCTATTCTTCTGTGTCAGAGTATTTCTTCAATCATAATTTCAATCCAAGATCTTTTAAAGATATGAACTTACTTTAATGAAATATAATAAATTCTTAAACAAATTTATAAATTTAAGCAGGATTTTTTTCCTGACATAAAACCAAAGTATGAATTAAAACTGACTCATTTAACTTTTCTGTTCAAACTATAGCAGGATCTTTGTCAATATGTGGTTCTCTATATCTGTTCCTGCAGTTGTAAAAAAATCTTGTGGCTAGCTTTTTGTTTCAAATACAGAATCATGAAATAACAGAATTGTTACTGTTGGAAAGGATCTCTGGAGATCATCTAGTCCAATGCCCCTGCAATCATCCTGTTATCAATGAAAGGAAGCTGTTGCCTTAATTACTATTTTAACATCAATAAATATGTTATTCATTTCACTTTAGGTATAATTTTTTAAAATATTGCAAATATATAATTGAATAGATTCTTGATACTTAGTAAAGAACAGACTTCGAGGTAGGTTATTTTGATATCATAAGTGGTTATTATTTTCTCTATCCATTTTAAATTTGGAAAATAAATGTTATTTATGATCCACTTTTAAAAACATTCTTTAAAAACTATTACTTAACTCTTATTCTTGATTGTAGCTGAATTGAACACACCTTTTTAAAGTATGATTTAAGCATTTAAGTAGGACTTGCACAAAAGAACAGAAAGTAGATGGACAACCTTAAAATTCAGACAATTTTACTCTCGTATTTTCCTAAGTTAACACATTGGACAAATACCAATTTTAATGCCCCAGCTTAAAATCAGGAATGTTTTAAATGATTCTTTAATGTTTGTTTTTAAAATATAGATGAGATATGCGTGTTCTTGTATGTAATTTTATTTTTTGAGCAGTCCTTAAGCTCAATTTTGTTCCTTGGCCTGGTGAGAAAATTGAGTTAGAGTAGAATTGCAATTGCATCTCTAGACTATAATTCTACCTGAGGCAGATTCTGAATATCAATATGAATATGAATAGCTATTTTTTAAAAATTCTAAATTGAAATATTAGAACAACCAAACATGAATACCGTAAATTTTTTGTGTGTATAGCCACCATTGAAAAAAACATGCTAATACCAACTGAAATATGCTTTACAAATAAATGAAGTGTTCCACAGTGGAATAGGTCACTTGCAATAACATGAGCCAACAGTCTGTGCACATTGACACTAACAAGTTAAATCACTCAGATATAATGACGGGATTGTATCCTTTGTAGAGAAAATGGAAACACCACAATAGGCCATTGAAAAACCCTATTGAGTGAACAAGACTGATTGAAAGTATGAACAGGATGTTGACATTGTTAAGAAAGAGACAAATGTCATACAGTAATACAGAAAATGTTACAATTTCATTATTATGTCATAATTCATCCATACATTAAATACTGCATGTAACATTTTAAAGTGGTATTTCAGAAGTAGACAAAATTTAGATAATAAAACAAGTTTTCATTGGTGAGGAGGATGGGGTAAAGGACTTTATTTAATGAAATGATAGAAGGGTTTAGATTATTTGATTCGAAGAAAGAAAGATGGAGGTTAAATGTGATAGCATAATGTCACAGTAAGGTAATAGAACTGCAGGATTAATTGTGTCAAATCTCTGTATCTGATGCTAACATAATGCTTTATTTGATTTAAATAGTGGTTCATATAGCATTTATAACACTGAATGGTTGAAAATAAAATCTGAGTTTGACATTCTGTAGAAAAAAAAGGATTGTATGAATGTGTATGAGGAGGAATGAGAATGAACATATATCTTGACTGGATTCTTGTCAGCGTAAAGAGCTACACTGAGAAAAGTGATAATCAACATAATTTTTGTTTATGCTTTGTTATAAGAATTGCATACTAGTAGATTGACTCAACCAAGAAGCCTCATGACAAATTCCTCTTACCATGTCAGCTCATATAAAATCAGGTAAAGACTTCATAAAATCCCCTCCACCTTAAATTAAAGATCAACCAAGTTACTAACCAACCTTGGTGCTTGTTGTTCTTATTTGTGAAAGCTTTTCTGTAACAGTAAGAGCATTTGAAAGTGTTTTATTGCAAGAAATAAAAACAATTGATTGAATATTTTTCTTCTCTGTGTGCACCTACAGACAGGTTGAAACTGCAAGGGGGAAAGTGGCTTCCGTGTCTCCACCCTGGGCACCGGGCTGGGCTCCAGCACCTGGGCAGCAGCTGGCAGGTCCTGGGTTGCTGAAGAAAGATGTGTGACTTTTGGAAATGTCTTTAGAACATCATGAGCTCTGCTCTTCCATCACTTAAGAGATGCCATAGAAGAAAAGCTTCAGAAAATTAGTATTTCTTAACTTTTATCAAAATAAATTTGTTTTCTTTGTACTTTTATATTTTATGTTTCCATTGTACAGTTACGAGGTAAATGCCTCTTCTATAATAATGAAAAACACTGTTGTCTTCATTTCCATTTGTTTTCACCTTGGGGACGTTCAGTACCAGCAGAATAGATGGTTGGTTACTTGTTTTCTAGTTACACTCTCTTCCTATACACTTCACTAGAGTTTATATTTATTTTTGCCTATTTTCACCAGCTGATATACAAAGTCAAAGGACTGGCTCTGCATCAGAACTGACTATTAAGTGTAATCTATATTTGAAGAGTGCTGTCTAAAGAAAATCGTAGGCATCAATAGACATGCTTTATTTGAGTTTATAAAATTTTTAGTAGATTGCAATTAAAAAAAGAAAATGGTTTTCTCTCTACTGAATAGGAAGTTACCAAAGCTGTATATTTCTATTTGGTTTTTTAGTCATTTAGTTATTTCATTGCTCATGTGTGAAGATTTAATTCCAAGGTGGTTTTGGTGGGGGTTTTTTTGTGAGAGGTAAGAATGCCTGCATGATAGTGCACCAGATAACTACCTAGCTTTATTTCAGGGGGAACATTTCATCTTTTCCCCTCAGGTCCTATTTCCATTTCTGTGGCAAGAACATGTCATTGTGACATTTTGAGGACTAAATTTACTTCTGAAACTGCTCCAGCAAAGCTCACCTGATTGTGTCCTATTGAGGACAATATGTTGCTTCTAGAGAATATATATAAAAAAGTAAACTATAGGTTTCCTATGAAGGAAAAAGGTTACAGTTGCTTAGGTGATTTGTCAAGGACTGACTGCGTGGCAAGAACACCCTTCTCCACCTGGATAAACATCTAATTTTTTCTGATCAGTTTAGGCACCTGGAGATGACAGTCAACTAGAGTGAAAACAATATGCTACAGTTTATCTCTTTGCTGTAGGACTGCTTTTAGAAGCATTTTGAGAGGGATTTTTCTAACTGGAGTATCAACTCAATACAGTTTACTTAGTCTGGAGCATCCAGCCTGGATTGTTTTTTCACAGGATTAAACGGAAGTCACTAACCAAAGTTCTAAAGTCACATCCTTTTCTTTGAAAAGAAATAGTATTCTCATTGATCTCTTTTGCTTTGTAATAACATTCATTTATCTTATTGGAACTGTATTACATGCTGTTAGCCAAACTCTGCTCTGCTTCAAAAAAAGGAGATGGACAGGAAATCTTCATAAACAATTCTTACATATATTGAACTAATTAGAGCCATTCTGTCAAGAGAAAACTCACCATGAAAAGAGCTCTAGATACTGATTATCAGCATGGATAGATCTTTGATTACTATTCCTTAAGTGCAAATATTTTTACTGGAAATTTCCAATTTACTGGCTACAGCAAGAAACTAAAAAGAAGCTTTTTGGTAGAATGTGTGTGGGGAAAAAAATTAGACCAATGTGAATGGCCAGTATGAATGCATCACCAGTTGAAACCAGACTCAAATTACACCTACATTATCCAGGTTACATCCTAAGAAATCCCACTCTGAATCATGTTGGTTTTGTTGTACCTTTTAAATGATCTAACAAAAAACTTTTTTTTGAAAATATTTTATGAGAAATTAATCAATATGACCTACCAGTTAAGGATGTCTTATTTTCAGAAGGTGAGTTCGTAATTAGAACTGGTAATTTTGTCATTTTATGCTAGGGCATATAATTCAACTATTTATTCCACCAAGGGGATTTACTATTCTGCATAGATAGATATGTCTTTGAAGAAGATGAGGGCAAAGATTCCCTGAAGGAAATTTATGAATCACTGAGTATCTTTTAAAGAGACAGCATGAACTATATAATGTAGGTCAACAACAAAACCCATATAAATCCCACACTTATCTAAAGCAAATTCTCTGGCTCTCCATCGTAGGATTTATTCTCAGACAGGTCTTCAATTCAATTTAAGAGTAAAGGAATTCCTACTAATATAGAAAACCAACTTAAGTATTGTCCCCTGTTGATGTATCATATTAGCCCAAACTTAAAAGATTAATATAAAATTTGACTTCTTAACTGACTCTGTGCATAAAAATAGACTTCCTCCAGGGAAACAAATAAAATATTTTCTTTTGTCAACCCCTTGAAGGAGAAAAAAAAGCCAAACAGATGATCAAGCCATTCCAAAAGGGATAAACTCATCTATCCCTTATGTTTTAAGGTCATAAGAACAGACAGAAACTTTCCCAAGATTTTGGTTTGGTTATTTGCCTGTCAAGAATTTGTGTTCCTCTTAGGACTCATTGTATGAGACATTTAAAGCTTCCTACAAGAGATAAACATTTTTTTTAATTTTAGACTGAATTTTACCCTACACAATCTGGCCTACGTGCTCCCTTATCTGTATTACTCTGCTCTGAGCTATGAATTCATGTTTACAACAATGAGAAAACGTTCAGGACTGTGACAAAGCAGAAATATCAAGTAAACCACTTTGCAATAACAGTATAGAAATGTTAGGATTTTATGAAGATGTCCTGCTTGCCACAAAGTCTGATAATATAAATGAAAATCCTTTTCCTTTGTTTGAGTTCCATGCCACATGTAAGACAGGTTGTACAGTAAAGAGGAAGGTCAAACTTCATTGTAGTCAATAATGGTAATTTCTCAAGGTACAAAATAAATATAAAATATTAGCTGAAAAAATATGTATGATATCGGAGACTAAATACAAGAATATGTGAGGGAATTGATTTGGCATTTGTGAAAGTGAAATGAGTATTACTTATTTCCCTCCTTGTTCTGAGTGGACCACCCGTATTAAAGTAGTGTCAAGAGTTTTTTCCTATTCATAAACTGAGCTATATTCAGCTCCCCTTTATGGATAGATTTGTAAAGGTCATTATTCAGCAACAGTCTTAACCATGCATTAAAGCATATAAATAGTCCATTGAAGTATTCTTCTGAGACTCTCTGTTTTTATTCTGAAGCGTGTTTTCTCTACATTTTCGTATGCCCTCTCTAGAGGGTACAACCTGTCAATATGTCATACTGCTGCTGGATATCATTAATTGACCCTGCCAAATACTTCTGAACAATTTGGTAAGAAGCACTCTATTGCACTGAGAGCATTGCATTCCCATGGATCTGATGGGAGTTCCAGTCCAACTTCTGTTCTTTCCTTGCACAAAACTGCTTTTCATGCCTCTCAAGCAGAATCATTCCTTCCTACTAGAAGTGCTTTCAGCACTTGCTGTTAACAAACTCTCTGCTTTCCGCTGCAATGCCTGTAGGAATGTAATGAGCTTCTGGCATTGTATGGTGCCACCATGCACTCTGTCAAGGGAGCTACAGCAAGTTGCTCAAGACAACATTATTATGTCAGAGATTTTGTTTGCCTGTTAAAAAATCTAATTAGGTTCATGAAGGAAACAAGCCTGTTTTGCAATGGAACATTGGCTAAATGAATGCCTGAACAAAGCAGTATCCTTCATAAATACTATTTAGTATTATTAAATAAAGTCCTTGATCTGAAGAGAACGACTTACTTTCAAATCATGCATATGCAGAAATCATGAGTATTTTGCACATTTCTAACACTAAAATATACATAATGAAATGAAAAATTGCTCAAAATTCAGCATTAGGTCCTCTCATTCTTATCACACACATAAAAAACCAATTTAGTAGAAATCTTTGCTCACTCTTGCAAATATTCTGATTAATGATCTTTTTTCTTTAAGGCAGACAAATTTTGAACAGGAATAAGCAAAAATTTAAAATGTACAAAATAGTTTGAAAGCAATTCTCACAGAAAATGGGGCCCAAGCAGTTTTGATTAGTGGATTTAAAATTATTAAACTTTTAAAACACCAAGAAGCATGGTAGTCGAGGTGTTTTTGAGAAAAAATTTGAAAATGTGATTTTTATACAGTTTTAGAGATACATGAAAAAAAATAGAAGGAAAAAAATTTTGATATATTTAATAGTCCACTTGCTGTTATTCTGTTATAAACGTGTCCTTTTTTTTTTTTTTTTCACATTTTGCTACAGGTCTCTTTCAGATATCTGATTTTTTTCTGATTCCTAACTATTTTACAGAAATTTTCCTCTGAGCCCTGAAATCCACTGAAGGTTGAGCTTGTCATCTTCTGCTTCATACAAAGGGAGACAGAAATACTGCTACACCCCCATCTTTTTAAGATCAAGTCTGAAGGAAATAGATATAAAGTAGATATTCTTCCTCACTAGGAGAATGAAAAAATATCTTTTAACTATTGGAAAGCTGATTCAATCTCTAACATCAGAGAATGAATCCCATTATAACCTGACATTATTTTGTGGGGGTTCTCATTAGGGAAAACTGACATCACATAAGAATGTTTACAAATCAGCACAGTGTTAAACAGTCAGGATCAGAGTCACTAATTAGATAAGATGTTCATGTATTTCTCTGAAGTATGGAGGGATAGGAAACTGGAATTAAATTATCATCAGATCATCAGATAATTCCCTTTATATTAGATAATTCCCTCTGATTTCACATGTGGCAGATTGAGGCCATCCACCTGCTCTTTAGGAAAACATCCAAGTTGAAGAAAATAAAAGAAAAAAAAAAGAAGGAATTACAGTTGGTTTTGTGTGAGAGACTGAAAATGGTTAATGGCTTAAACATTGTTAAGAAGTACTTTTTCCCAGTGCAGCACACTGTGCAAAGAATAACACCAAAGCCCACTCCCCTGCCTGGATTTCAGGAAATTGAGCTGTGAGTTAAGCTACCTGATGGGAACTGGAGAAAAGTTACAGGTGGTACTCTTGTCCAAATTATCCCAGGTCTAAGGAGAAGTAGACAAGGCTGGGGAGAAGGGTGCAAAGCCAAACTCAGCAGTTGAAAATCAGCTTTAGGGAGGAGAAGGGTAGTTTTTAGATGTGTAATGGTGAAACTTCTCTGCATAAGACAGAGAGAGTAAACACCCATCCTCCCTTGCACAAACTGGCTCAGTTGTAAAACTCCCCTCTGGGGAAGGTCACATAAACATAGGACATTCACATGAAAGGCAACTGAGAAGGGGTCATAAGCCATCCAGGACCCCCAAAGCACCCCTCAGAGTCATTCCTGAGTTCTTTTACCAAGGGATCGCACATGATGAAAAAGGGTGCAATAGATCCAATCGGGTGCAATAGATCCAAAGTCTGATGCAAGAGAAAGTATAAAACTTCCTCCCCCAAGGAAAGGTACCTCATAATTTCCCAATTAACTTGGACATATATCAGTCAATTGAACCCTATGCTTTGCAAGACCCTCAGTAATGACAAGACCAGAAGAAGAGGATCAACAGAGTAGTGATATTTTCTACTTAATATCTGTCATTCTCTTTCTCTCCCCTCCCTCTCTCTCTTTTCTATTTCTTTCTATCTCTTTCTCTGTACCTCATTTTCTGTCAAATAAAACCCATACTATTGACTTTGGCATATGGTCTCATTTGCACCTTAATCTGGGCAGAAACACCTCTGTAATAATTGCAATAACTAGATCTTAACACTCTACTTTCTATTTCAGCGGTAAAGAACATGTAGAATCACAAAAGTACTCTCCTCTTGCCTATTATTTAGCAAGGAAGGAACCACCATCAAGACAGGAGCATTTTATTTTAAGAATTTTATTTTAAGAATCATGTAGTTACTAAAAAGAATTTTAACACAAGATATTTAATGTCTTGAAAACAAGAGTTCCAAGTATATTTTAAAAATTAATCAACACTTGAAATTTAATGTCCATGTTAGAACATTTTTTACATATCTATATACCATATGATTAGAACAAGGACCAAACACAAGGAAATTAATGGAGGAAATTAACCCTTGCGACTCTGATCATAGTTGGATCTAAAGTGAACTGTAATTTGGAGTCTTTCCTGGTTTGGTAGAGCTTAATTTGGATATAATTCTCATTAAATTTTTGTTTTAAAATTATTGATGCGTACTCAGTTGTGAAGAAAGCTTATTCTAGGAACTCTCAATAAGATATAACAAGCTCTTCTGCATCTGTCACATATATCTTTTCCTCAGCCCTCTCTTTATAACTTTACAGTTGCTTAGGAGGAAGAATATGTATTCTCTTATCCCTTTTATTTTTTTCTTTCATTCACCTTTCAGTTTTCTTTTTATTTATTCTAATCTAATTCAGTAATTATTTAAAAATCCATTAACTGACTAGTGCGGGCAGACTAACTTTCTTGAGTTATTCTTTTTGAAACATGCAGTTACGCTGTAGGCTGAAATCTGATAGTTGTGGAGTAGCTATTTCCCACCATACTCTGCTAGTAAGTCTTCTCCACATCATGAGAAAACAATTGGTAGCATGAAGAATGAGCACTGCTAGTTGCATGGCCTTGTGATATGAATTACTTTTTTTTTTGCTTATTGTTTCTTCCTTGTAATTAAATTAAAAGTGATGGACATTTCTATAAATACAAACAGTAAATCTTTTTCTACTATAGTTGAACAACAATGTTGGACTACAGACTCAAAGATAAAATATAATTTTTTTCTACTTAATGCTAAAGTATCTACAACTACCTGAAATGAGGTTGTAGCCAGGTGGGGGTTGATCTCTTCTCCCAGGCAACCAGCAACAGGACGAGAGGGTATGGTCTTAAACTGTGCCAGGGGAGATTTAGGTAGGATATTAAAAAGAAATTTTGTACAGAGAGAGTAATCAGGCATTGGAATGGGCTGGCCAGGGAGGTGGTGGATTCACCATCCCTGGAGGTTTTTAAGATGAGACTGGATGTGGCACTTAGTGCCATGGTCTAGTACTCATGGCACTGTTGGATCAAGGGTTGGACTTGATGATGTTGGAGGTCTTTTCCAACCTGGTTGATTCTCTGATTTTATGATTCTATGATTTACAAGATCTAAAATGACTATGGCGAGTAGCAATTCAAGACATTCAAAAAGGTCTTGCTTCGTTACTGAAGTTGCTTTTGTGTTTGCTTCTTTACCCCTTGATAATATTGTGTCCAGATGCCTGTGAACTTCTCTTTGTTAAGTTCATTTGGAACTGCCTCTAAGACCAAAGACATGTTAAGAAATGAAAAAGTATATAGCACTCCTCTTTCTTTTTTTTTTTTTCCCTCCTCAGGGCTGTCCTCTTTAGTCAGCTTAGGTTGAGGAAATCTTCGTTTCTTTAAGGGTGTGTACCTTAAGTAAAGTTTTGTTCCTGCCCATCGTACTTGCTCTTAGCCTAGGAAAAACATCTTCCAGTTGCCTGAACTAGTTCTATCTGTTACTTATGCTGTTATATCTCTTACCGTCACTGTATAGGCACTGATGTGAAATGATTGCTTTCGAAGCATTTGTTTTCCCCAATCCTCTTTCTCTGAGAATTTCGATGAAACAAAGCAAATGAGTGGTGAGATTCTAGCGTTGAGTAGCATTCAGGCTGAATTTCCCAATCTGATTTTTACCATGTCAGAATAAAGGTTAAGTTTTTCATCCCTTCCTGAGTTATTTATGTTATTTCCAAAGATCCAAACTGATACATTTCATCCATATTTCATTGAGAATCAGTTTTCTTTTCAAATGCTTGGAGCACTATCCTCTCCAAAATGGTTTGGGTTTTCTTTTGAATATCCTTTTATCTCTTACTTCATATCTTACATGGAAAATCTTTTGATCTATTTTCAAGGGTATTCTAGGACAATGACACTGCTCCGAGAGAAGTATGAGTGTTTAGGGAGCTCATTCAGTTTTCTGTAATGGTACGTGTGAATATAAGGTACATATATGAAATGCATTTTTTATGTAGGATATACCCATGTGTATCTGTGTATACCAGTACACACATGTACATGTCCATGAATATATATAGAGAGGGAAACAGAGAGAGAGTGAGAGAGAGTTATATGGTTTGTATTTTAGACATACTTAAAAATAAAAATTAATTCATTTTTAAAAGAGTTTTTGTGTACTACTGGAGACAGAAGCAAGCACGCATGTATGAATGGATACATGTGAAGATAAATCATGTCTTGAAAATACTGCATGTTATCTGAAATACAGTAACATCTACTCATATATTTTCTCCATCCACTTGAGATTTATATATTGGTTTCTTATAGTAATCTGCAATTATTTTTCCTCTATTACATAAAAAAATACAGCTTATTAGTGTAGTGCTCTCTTGAAACCCACTTCAACCCTTCAGCTAAACTGGCTGAAGAAATCTGATGTACAATTTGAACAGTTAAATACATAGCTCAAAAATTATATTTATGTAACTTCACATCGATTGAAGAAGTTCTTAAAAGAAAATATGGTGACACAGGCTATAAATTCCTGAACCAAAAGGATATATCATAGACAGTTGATATTTGAGATAAGATATGTACTGAAATTGATTCTAATAGCAAAAGAAGTCTTCATCCTTTACACATAAGTAAACAGAAAAAGGTCAAGCATGGCTTGCAGAAACACTTCAAATATATTCAGCTCCAATTTCTTCTTGTTTATCTTCTTAATCTAAATTCCTTTATCAAATTACAAATAATAATACTTCTACTAAAATAAAATAATAATAATAATATTAATAATAACAATTTCAGTCCATAGCATTATTCAACACACCAACCCTCAGAGTTCTTCTAGTCTTTATAATTGTATCCAAATTCTTGGGACACAGCACCAGCACCTTGATGTTCTTAAGCTGGTATTTAGTAGCTTGCTGTTTTTTCTTTTTTTCCTCTCCTTTTTTCTTTTTGTCCCCCTTATTCAAAATCATTTAAGTTTTCCACATTTTATTAAACACCTCAGGGTTTTGGAGTGTTGTATTTATTGGGCCACAACCATCACTAAACGCTAGTCAGATAATTAATTTTTCACTGTTTTCCATTCTGGGTAAGCGAACACTTCAGTATGTAATACAAACTAGTATAGCTTTAGCATCAAATAAAAAGAGATATAGTCTCACTGCTCACTATGTGATCAGTGACAAGAATCCTCCCTTTTAAAACAACAAAAATCTTAGGAAACTCCAGTCCTAGCTTTTAATAATTTAAAGATTAATTTTATCCATATCTTCCATTTTCACTTCATGTGAGTGTGTGAAGGTGACTGGGGATAAAAATTAGAGGAAACTGAGAAGTTATATTCACATTCTAACAGAAGTTATAACAGTACAGAAATTATAGGGTAAAATGCAGCTGCTACTCCCTGGATGGAATGTGGTTGGCATGCTCCACAATGATTCCTCACACAATAGGAAGCATCTGCTACAGGGGATGGAATGGAGGGTGGAGCTGAGTAGAGACACCATGGCCAGGCTCTGTAGAAATCCCTGTAGGTAGGAGAATCCGGTGGTACTTTGTACTTGATAAAACTTCACGGCACCTCTCAGCCAAGGAAGATAGAAGATGTCCTGTTGCTGAACCAACAAATGGCAAAATCTCTTTCCTCGGATGAACCTCGTTTATTTGTGCTATTAATGCACCCTAAAGTTATCCACCTCCAAGGTGCTACCACCACCCACCGGGCATGCAGTGCATTTTTCTTTTTTTGACTGTATCTTCAAAAGTGAAGCGAGAGAATTTTACACACAATCAGTAACAGAGGTATTTATGACTAAAGTCACTCAAGCTCCACCTAAACACAAAGAAATAGCATAAAGTAAGTCAAGAATGGGGGAAAAGCTAGGGAAGACTTCATTGTAACTGCTAGGATCAGTCAACGGGCTGAACTTGTTTTCTCCTGCAGAGGGGCACCTGTTGGGTAAGAATACGTGCTGAATACTTATATTAGGATTAGATCTTTTCTATGTATTGCTTTAAATACATTTTTGCAGTCAGATACTATCACTGGCAATCTTTGAACCTTAACCTGCCACAGTTCTTTATCAATAAAGAGCGTTATTCTGTAATTGTCACTGTGAGTCCTTCAGAGGCACTGGCAGTTGCTGGGAGCAGGTAACACACTTGAATAAAGTGGGAAAACTACACTGTTGGTGTAGTTTCCTGAAAAGAGCAGTCAAATCACCTCCAATCCAGCAGGACTGTTCAGTGAAGGGTCCCCATAATGGGACACTGACAGCCTGATCAGGTACAAAGGTCTTGGTTTCCCTGCGGCACTGACAAATTAAGTACTAAGGGTCAAGGAAATCTCCCCACACTAAGGGTCGAGGAAATCTCCTCTTTTCACATGACAGTGTGATATACTTCACCATTAAGATGTGAGTAAAGTGAATATCTACTTTACAGTCCTGGGAGATCTCTTACACTCAGGAGCCTTTGGAAATTCTGAGACAGTAAGCAAGCCTTTTAAAGCTAGAATTTGGCATGAAAGGCTGTTCAAAAATCCCTTCAGTTGCCATTCGGCCATTCAAGAGTAATATGGATTAAATGTTCACTTCAGCAACATAAAACCCCAAAATACATACAATATTCTAAAAACAAAAGGGCAGTCATAGAAGGAAAAAAAAATCTTACGTTAACAAATTGAAGATTAGAAAACAAAGGAAAGTCATTCAATTTCTCTCTTAATTTTGTATCTGAATGTTGTATCATGGTACATTAGAAATGTCAAGGAGAAAGAAATAATTATTTTCTTTGCAACACTGCCATCAGAGTGGAACGAATTAAGATTTGTGCGTGGTAAACTCATTAAATGTAGCATTAAATTTTTGAACCTTATAGGATTAGGTAAAAAACTTCAACAATGAAAAACTCACAAGAAAGACCCTTTTACAAGTTACCCATAAGTCGGATACAATGAGTTCCACAGTTATTTACCACAGAGCCTTAAAGAGTTTAAATCAGAGATAAATACTGTTAGATTCCTACTATGTGCTAGCTATATACCAATTAAATATAGTGAAGATAAAGTGCTTGTGTAGATCAGTGCTCTTCAAACATGGTTTAAAGACTTACCCAGACATAGCACACCTAGAGGCCTTCAGATGGTCATCATCTCCACTATCTCCCATAGGACACACCTGAATTCAAAGTCAGAATCTGTTGTAATGTTTTCAATGACAACAGTATTGCTATATAGCACGATCAAAGGGAATTGGCATTAAAAACTGTATCTAAGGTGGTCTGCAGCGTTGGAAGAATTAGTGAAGAGACGATGTTTACGCCGTAAAAGGTCATGTTCCACTCATTCAATAACAAATACTTACAGAACTACACAGACACCAAAATTGACTCTCCACTGATCTAATTGTTATGCCCCAGCTTTTGTTCTGCAAGGGCAACTGGCTACTTCTTCTTCACCAAGATGTTCTGATTGGGACTTCCTCTGGAAACTGGCCTCAGAGATAAAGGAACAGAACAGAGCTGGCAGCAATTTTAAACACATTTTTTTTAGAGCTTGGGAACTCTTGATTCCCACATGTAAGAAATCAGGGAGGGAAGGTAGGAGATCAGTGTGGTTGAGTAAGAACCTCCTGGGCAAACTAAAGTGTGAGGAGACATATGGTCTGGAGACCAGAGATATGCAGGCTAGGAAAATTAATGGGATACAGCAGTTGTGAAGGGATAGGATCAGCAGAGCTAAGAATAAGTTGTAGCAGAATTTGGTAAGAAATGTGAAGAATTATAAGATAGATTTCTGCAAATACATTGCTCAGAAAAGGAAGATATATTCTGTGTTCCTCACAATTATTAAGACAGAAAAACTGAGATTAGCTCAGTTGGTTAGAGCATGGTGCTAATAACACGAAGAGTGTGGGGCTGATCCCCATATGGGCCATTTGCTGAAGAGCTGGACTCAAAGATCCCTGTGGGTCTCTTCCAACACAGAATATTCTGGGAAATCTGTGAACTAGTGAAAACCATCATGGAGAAGACTTTTTGTCTTAGTTTTCATTGGCAATCATTTTCCTCTTGAGTACTTGAATCTCAAGTCAGGGACTGGGGGAACAAAGACCTTTCCCTTGAGGGAATTTCAAACCCCCTGAGGAACCTGGACATACAAAAGACCATGTGACCTGATAAGATGCTATATTTAAAGTAGTTGGTGCCTCTAAACTGATGAACAAATTATTCAACGACTTTACTTATTTTTGCATTATTCCAGTGGTAGAAGTTAGCTTCCAGTACACTTAGAGGTCTTGATATAATAGCATATATTTTAATTTTCTGGTATGTAGTTTACTAGGGATTTTGGTGGATACCTCTTTAAAACCTCAGGGGGAATAATTTTGAATAAAATGAAAAGATATGATTCATCACTCTTTGTTTTGTATGCCCATTATTTGTCTTTATAAAACAGAGATAAAAACAAGTCTTCTTTCAACTCCCTCACATGGAAAAGGTCCATTTGAAGGAGACTTTCTGTGTCTAAGGTGGCAATAATTTTGCCCAAAGGACCCATCATTGTTTATAAAAGTTTGAGAGAACCAGGATTTTTGGCATTCTTTAGAATTCTGTTCTGGGACAGATTTCCTTAGTTCCCTGTTTTAATATATCTAACCTTATAATATACAACATATCACTGTTCTTTGAACTAAGAATTCCTATTTGAGAATCTCCCATCACATGTTCTAGTCACACTGCCATGACTTGGGAATTAGTGTTTAAAATCCTTTCCTGCAATTGAGGTCAGTGAAATAAGTGAGGCAAAGCATGTTGTTTGTGTGGTCCTATCTGCCACTTGTTTCAGAGACACATTCTCTCTGTGACTTTAAATTTCAGTACTTACTGTAGTGACTTACCTAACTACATATTTTATTCTAAGTTTCCTAGGCCACTTGTTGATACCTGTATTAAGTGAGTTTTTTATGTCTATTTTAGTTTCTTGAGATTTGTTTGTAGAAAACAAGTAATGTTCTTAGCAGTTGTTTCCCCTTTCTTTCCTTAATAGAACACTATCTGTATATATAAATGTAGTCTGGAGCACTTATTCATTTTAAGTTCAGAAAAGCCATAGCATAATTGTATTTTTAGATTAACTAGTGTAGCTTCTGCTACTATTTCTTTTTTGTTCAGAATTATAAAATACTGAACTGGCAGAAGGTAGAATAGGGACATTTTTCTGCTAAAAAAATAGGGTTTTTTTCTTTTTTTAAAATTTATTTTGCCTTTCAGTTCTTCTCATTGAATTTACTTGCTGGAGTTTTTAAGGTTACCAGTTAATTATAATTAATTTTAAAAATATATATATATATTAGGACAATGAACCCCTTTTAGCTATTTATTATATCTATTTTATATATATACATATATATATATATATATATAAATTCTATAAAAGAGTTATATTTAAAAAATAATTGTAGTAAACAAACTTTCTTAAGACATTATTATTATCACAATGCACAAAATATTGATGAATGGTATAAATTTTGAAATGTCAACTGTGGTTTATAACATCATCATACTTACATCTGTGATTTTCAAATTAACCACAGGATTTTAAAGGCTAATAAATCAGTAGTAGGAGGTAGCCTGTTCTCACTGTTCATACTGTATGATCAGTTGGTGCCATAAATCATGAACAAAATATGATTCTTTTACTTGCAAGAACAATTTTTTTTTTGTGAGAATAGGATAGAAGATTCATTTAAAGAAAACATAAAAAGTGAAATATAGAAATTTAATTTTAGAGGAAGTTTATCCCTGTTAAACATTGTACATCTCCTCCCTAAGTATTTATACACAAAAAAACAAAGCAGTTCAGACTAAAAGTACTTTTAAGCAAATTTCTAACAGATGACACAAAAAGAATAAAACTTTCTGGTTTAAAATACTTTTTGAAGAGTGGAGTACAGAGAACATTATAAAAAAATGATACTGGGTAAGTTATATGTATAAATAGCAAAAGACATGCATTTATGTACTTGTTTTTTTGCAGTAGGTTTTAAACACAGATTCATCTGTAGACATAATGTCCAATTATAATGTCACTGTCATGGAGTGAAGCTTATCTGAAAGCACTTCTCTGACAAAGAAGATCTTGACTACATCTGACCAACTCTAACTGACTAGATTAACAGAGATGATCTGGAAAACAAAGGCACATCAGAAAATTATGCAATGCGTAACCTTACACTTTAGTAGCAAATTTGGGAAGGAAAATCAGAGGGTGACAAAAAGCTTGACGACAACTTCTCCTTGACTTTAGACACAGAGAAAGTCAAAGAGATTGTCCTGAGGCTATATGATTAGGAAAGCCTTTGCAGACTTAGGCCATCACTCTAGTATGGAAAGTGAAAATTTATTTTATAAAACAGTCCCTTGGTGTGGGGCAGAAACATGTCCCTGTATGTTGGACACTGTGAAGCAAGTGAAGTCTGCAATGGAGATATTACAAAAAGATGCTGGACCTGCATACAACCTGCAGTTGGGCCTGGCACATCCAGCAGTGGGAGTGAGCTCCCTGCTCCCCAGAGCACATGTGGTGGTGGAGGAGAAGAGGCCATCTCTATGTGGGAGTGAGCATGTGTGGTGTAGAAAAGAAATTCTGATCTGAGGATATAGGTCTCTATAAAAGAGAAAAAACTTCACGAGGAAAGACAAGACCAGTGAATAATGACAGAAATGACAAGGAAACATGATGAGAAAATGTTTTCAAGTTTTATTTGAGATCCATCGTTTTTGCATACAAATGCATGCTATTTAAAATTATTTCTTTCTTTCCTTGAATATCTTTTCCCTCTACTTTACCATTTCATATGAACCATTAACATCTTGATAATACTTCAGTCTCAAATTCAAACCTAAAAGGGGCAGTATCCCAAGGAGAAGACTCCAAGTTAACAATCTCCAATCAGCCATGGTAAGAGACAGATTCCAGGCAAACCTTCAAACTAGGCTCGAAAATCATTCCACAGATTCTACAGATTCCTCTCCTGAAACAATTTGGCACCATATTAAAAACAGCATCCTGTAATCCTCTGAAGAATCCTTAGGGTTCTCCCTCAAGAAGAACAAGGAGTGGTTTGATGAAAACAATCAAGAAATCCAGGAATTGTTGAGGAACAAGAGAACCGCCCACCAAACACACCTTGCACTGCCTTCCTGTCATGCAAGAAAAACAGCCTTTCGTCTTGCACGCAGCAAGTTCCACCAGAAACTCTGTGACATCCAGAACAAGTGGTGGATCGATCTAGCCGAAAAAACTCAATTATGTGCAGATACAGGTGATCACAAAGGGTTCTATGGGGCCCTGAAAACAGACTCCACCACCTCCCTGGGCAGACCATTCCAATGACAAATCATTCCTTCTGTGAAGAACTTCTTCCTCATGTCCAACCTAAGCACCCCACCTGGTGCAGCTTAAGTCTATGTCCTCTTGTCTGCTTGTCTTACTGCTGGTTGCCTGGGAGAAGAGACCGACCTCCCCTGGCTACAACCTCCTTTCAGGTAGTTGTAGCGTGAACAGTGTGTGTGAGTGCCTGTGTATTTGCTTAGAGGAGCTGATTGCTGAAGGACAGACAGGATGTCCTTCAGCAGATGTTGAGCAACTGTACTGGGCATCACTTGTCTTTCTTGGGTTTTATTCCTCCTTCTCTCTATCTCTCTCCTTTTCATTGCAGTTGTTATTATTACTATTAGTAGTAGTAGTAGTAGTAGTAACATATTGTGTTTAGTTTCAATTATTAAACTGTTCTCATTTCAACCCACAAGTTTTACCTATTTCCCAATTCTCCACTCCATGCCAATGGAGGAACCAAGGAGAGGAAGTGAGTGAGTGGCTGTATGGCACTTAGTAGATGCCTGGGATTAAACCAGGACAGCTTTGGCTGAGCAAAAGCTTATAATTTTATTGATTTATGATTTCCTTGAGTGATGGCTGTTAATTTCTTTCCAATGTTCCTCTCTTATTCTCCAGCTCTTTGTGGTTGTCTATATATCATCTGTAGAAAGATTGAAAAAAGTTTGTGAAATTATTTTCACTGAAAGGGAGACATATAAGCTAGCGAAATCATGGAAATGTTGTAAGTATGCATTATAAAAAATATATAACAAGGATACATATGAAAACTATTTTACCCCATCCACAATACTAAGAGATTCTTCAAAATAAGAAATTCAAAATAAGTAGAAATAAATTCATGTTTTATTCATATAATGGCATTGATTAAACTCATTACAACAGGAATTTGACACGACTGAATATTTAATGACATTTTTAAGGTATTAAATAAATATCAATGAAATCCATAGCTGCAGAAGTAACTAACACAATAACATTTGTAAGCTCTACAAAGCCTTCACTTCTCAAGGCTCTGACCAGTCTTTCTGTTCAAGTTCAAAGTGCAGAAAAGAAAAGGACAGTTATACAATTATTTCTACAACTTCCTTTAAAGTAATTATACATTTCAGTATCAGAAACTAAAATGGATCAGGTTGTTGATACAGGGAAGTAGATCTTGTGTTCTAATATTATAATGTCATGGACATACAACTGAAATGTTTCACCAGCCATATTACAAGATTTTGCTCCATTTTTTTAGCAAGTGTCTTCTGGGTCGCAATAGCTCAGGTAAGAATCATCAATATGGGTATTGCAGGAACACAGAAACACCATCTTTAAAATGAATATCATGCTTTTAGGAAGAAAGTTTTACAGGTTTTCAAATATTTTTGATAGAATTCTGTAGAGCAACAAGCTTTTCAATAAGATATTTTCAATAGACTGAGTGTGCTAAATTGTATGTTTAAGCTATGTGAAATAGCCATTCTAGATTAGACACAGACATGATGTTTCTTCCCTAAAAATTAAAAAAAAATAAATAAATTACCCTACATTGAGAATCTTTATTGCTGTCTAGTTCTTTTTGAGCTTCTCCCATACAATGGTGGTATTCAGTTACATTTTTGATACTTCAGTTATGTACCAGTAATATATGTGAGTGTTAATTGCCTAAGATCTGATAATTGTCACCAGAATTTCAATCAGTACTACCATTGAAAGTCCCAAACTCTACTAGAGCAACATCTGGAGAATCTCAGATGGTACTGCTCAGGTCTCACGTCACATCTGCCCATCCCGGGCCAATGCAGGGGATATTTTGTGTCTGCACAGCTGAATCCTGTCCCTATTGGCTGGAACATCTCTCTGACCTCTCTTTCCTGGGACATCGCTGCTTGAATGTTAGACTCTCTTCTTGAATTTGAAAATCCAGGCAGTGGTTTGTGCAGTAAAATAGGCAGGGGAGTACAATGCAAATCTTCACTTTGGCAAACAGGTTTCTTGTGCTGAATGCAAAAAAATATTTGTAATATCTCATGTTAAGACTTAGGAATCATAAAGCTCTTGTAGGCACAATGAAAAAAAGTGGATTGTATCTGTTGTACATCATTTGACTAATACCTTACATGATTATTTCTTTTCTACTCTTTAGTCATAAGAGATAAGATTTATTTTCCTTTGGGAATTTGTTACTTGATGTTGTATTAATACTATGTCAGAATTCTAGCTCATTATAGAAATTTTTGGGCTTAGAAGGAAATTCCCAAGATGGATGTAGAAGTAGTTCATTTCTTAAATAAAACCAATAATTATTTCAAAGAGAAAAACCCAAACACAACCTACAAGACAGAGCTTGTCTTTGTGTAAATGTTTAAAAAATATATTTTAATAATAATAAAATCAACTACTTTTATTTCCAAAAATTAGTCTTTCACTAAAATCAACTGTGGCTCTATAGGACAAATATCTTATCTTTTATTTGACAATTATATTTATAAAGTTCATATTGAAATTCTTGATTGCTAGTTCACATCCCACATTTGAAAATATAGATATTTAAAAAGAAGTAGTTCTACCTACCTTCTGGATAGTTTACAGTTGTTATACATGGGTAAGAATAGATACACTACATTTCAGAAATATGAGTTTTAAACATAAGGCATGAAAAAAATCCTATGTTGTTGTTTATAAAACTTTCTTCATATTTTAACAAATTTTTAAAATCTCCTTTATAGCATTGATTTACCCCAATATATCCACAAAATTTGCTGGTTTAAAGAGCAACTTCAGTTAAGAACACCTCTTGTGATAGTGCACTCAACATACCAAAGCTAAAGATACATTTTCTGCCTACAAATGAGTAACCTTTTAATACAACCAAACAACTACTGAATTTTCTGCCCTATATGTCTTGAGACTTCATTTGAATGTTACAAATTACTCTGACTCTGACCTTTTCATGCAAGATAAGTCAAATGTGGTGACATTATCAAAATCTGTATTTTATTATTTTTATATTCATAATTTCTTAACAGTGTATAAAATATTACGTAATCTTTTTTTCCAATTGCAATAAAATTTTGTTTTATTTGACCCTTCAAACAATTATTAAGACTCTACAAGACACATCTGCTTTAAGTATTTTTTCAACTGTTCTATATTTCTACTTCACTAATACAAACCTGGTTCCCAAGTAACTGAGGTTACTGCAGATGTTTTTATCTGAATTTCATGTATTGAAGGCCAGAACTACTTAAACTATGCAAATCTGACTATATTTAATATTTTCCCACATAAATATTTTATTAGATGTTCATTTTTAAAAATTGAATTGAAGTTGAATCTATGTAATTACCTGACAGATAACATTTTTAGATGCACAGGTTTGTTACCAAAGAAAGGAAGATATAAAGTAATTCCTAGAGTGGCATAAGTTAATTAGGGCATCTGAAAGCCTGAAAAAACTTAGAACAGAAATATTTAGATGCAAGTACATGCCACAGTGATTTTTTAAGAGATTTCCAAGACAAGAAATGTATTTATAAAATTTGTTTTCTTTCGATTTTTTTCCTTTGCTTATCTTTGAACATGTACATACTCTGTCCAGTTTGAATGAAGGTCACAAACTAGTCATTCTTAAACTATAAATTCTTTTTTTTTTATCATCATTTTACTTTTTTGTCTGCTCTAGTCCCCCTCTGTTTACTTTTTTGCCTGCTCTAGTCCCCCTCTGTTCTCCCCCTTTCCTTTTATCTAGAAATAAATACCAAGAAATAAAAGGGATTCATTGATTCTATTGTTTAGTATCAAGATTAGACAGTCTGTATATTATGACCTGATTTAATTGTAAATGTTGACCATGGAAGTCTGTATGAATAGAAATGAATGAAAGATCTTTGCAATATTTTAGTGAAGTGAGAACAGAACATAAACAGTACTGAAATCATTATATTGTTGATCTCGGTCTTATTTTTACTCTTTCACTCATTCTTTTTATTCAAATTCTATTTTAACTTGAATTGTACAGAGCATTCTTCATAGATAACAAAAATTATAGAGTTTTTTTTCTAAATTTGTCTCTTTATTCATCTCGTTGTATTCCTTACAGAAATACCACTGTTTAGTATAGAGAGCTTAATCATTAAATTTTTCTAGAACAGTGAAAAACTATGTTGCCAACTAAAGTATTTTATTATTTATAACACCCTTGTTTCTCAGTTTCTCTTTCTTCATTTTAGAGTGAAGTTGCTTCTTTTTTGAGGGGAGTTACATGATCTAAAAAGAAAATTTTTAAGCTAAAAATTGCATTTAATGCAAACATAACAGGCTTTGACCTTTGGTTTTAGGTGATAAAGAATATGATGACTAGAATTGTAAACAGGTTAACATTTACATTTTAAATATACATTTTTACGCAGTATACTTACACCTTTCCTTTTGGATTAAAAACATCTCTCATTTTGGAAAGTTACAGTCTGCCTGATTCTGGATCAAGAGTCATAATTATGAGAAGGCAGCACATGTCTCTGTGGTTAGCTAAGCCCAAAAGATCAGGGAGATAAAGTTTTTACACTTCTTGCCCTCTAAGAAGTGTATCATGGAAAGAGTGATGGTCTTTACTGTAGCTTAACTTGGTGGAGTATGTTGTGAAAATACACATTTCAAGGTCTTTGATGATGCTTTTTGGGCATAGCAAACCCTGTCATCTGGTGAGGACAAGTGGGGTACCCAAATCAGTGACTCCTCAGACTGTCAAAGACTGAACAGTAGCTTGCCCTGATATGAAAGCCACTGACAGAAGGGAGATAGGATTTAGTATGGGTTGCAGGGGAAAATACTTGATAATTGTGCAAATTTGGTTTAAGGGCATTGCGGTCATTTTTGTAACATTGTGGAGTGCTTGGAGGAAAAGCCAAAAGGAGGGAAAAGGAGAGATCAGTGTGGATCAGGGAAGAAAAAGTGAGGGAAAATAGAGAGTAAAATCGATAAAAGGAACTGACTATGTAAAAAGAGGTGTCAGTAGACTTTAATTAACTGTCTGAACTCAGGCTGGCTTTGCAGAAGCAGTTTCGGAATCTAAGTCCATATCTTGTAGGTCTGCTTATGAAATGTTTGATACACTTCTGGTGAAATTTCCAATCAACTACAGAACTAGAAGGTTTTCTATTGAATTTGTACTAAGCAAACCTTCCATGGGAATAAAAAATAGAATGAGAGAAACTAAGCTCTTCCCATAACACTTCTTGGCTTGAAAAGTTTTATGCTCTGGAACAAATGTACTAAGAAATCACTTACAATGACTTATGTTGTTATATTGTTAACTCAAGCAATATTCTTACCCTATACACTCAGGTTAAGTGTCAAAAGAAAATTTAATGCTATCAAGTACTGCATATTCTCTCTAGCTGCTTCATGAATAATTCTTTTTTTACTACCCATGACTCATTTTTTTGATTTTTTGTATCCTCTCTGCATCTTAAAAATCACAATCCTTTCACAATAATCACTAGCAGAAAACTTACTCAAAGAGAATGTCCCTTTGAAGTCAGTAAGGCTCAAAGAGAATCTACAAGTCTTGCTCCAACTACTCCTCACAGGCTTGGTAAGAATGATAGAAACTAGAAAATATTTTCTAGATATTAATTTTAACTATTAGCCTCATGAAGTGTAAAAAAATCCCCACAAATCCTCATTTCTTTGTTTCCCTACCTAGTCTGAATTTACATCTGAATTTATATGTTGCCTGTGTATTTTATTGAACATTGGTTCCTTTCTTCTTCTTGTAATCCTAACATGTGACTGCATGAAATTTACTTACTTCATATCCTGTCTTTCAGAAACATAAGAAAAATAGAAAGTGCAATCCTTAAAATTATTATTATAATAATTTTATATTTTATTGCATAAAAGGTACTGCTAGTGCCTTAAACCTGCTAGTGCATAGTGCTCTAGTCATAGAAAATACAGTTTATATTCTGTGAAATACTTGACAAAAGAAGAGATTTAGTGGATTCCAACCCTTCTGACTAGCTCCAGACTATCTGATCCATCATGAAAGCTTTGAGGAGTCAGAGGAAATCTGTGAAATCTTTTTTCTCATCTGAGTTTTCCACTTGATTTACTCTGCTGCCTCCCAAAAAGAAAACATGCAATATGCAGTACTCTTCCTTTAAATGTTAAATGAAACACAGAGGGAACACATTCCCTTGTTGCTAGTGTGTATATGTGTGTTCCTTGAACATAGTTCCAGCTAACAGTTTACTGGTTGACCCTTACAATCAAATATCTCCAGCTCATCTCTCAAAGAAACTGACAACAGAATTGTCAATTTTCAACTGCATCAATTCTTATAATACAAATAAAACATTACAAAAATAAGACCACATGATTTTGAAGGATGTTAAATGTTTATGGGAGATATTATTTCAGTGAGAAATGTTGACTACTTCTAGGGAAAAAATGCATTAAGTCTGAAACTTTCTCAAGGTTTTCCTTCACACTAGAAAGACTGACTATAGATTTTTACCATATAAATTACTTCAGTAACTTTATTTTCCTTCCCAGGTGTATGAAACTCTTTGGACTCATGCCAAAACTAACATTAACAGAATATAAGCAATGTACTAAATTACTGATAGAGTTGACTCCATCTGTAGTAGACCCAGAAGCTGTGTAAGTGCTGAATGAACAAGATTTCTTATTTTGAGAGTGAAAGCCATAAATTAACTATGATACTTCCTTCCAGGAATGAAAAGATGCTCTATAATGTTTTCTGACTGAGGATATCTTTTAGGTACTAAAACAAACCTTTTATACTTTGAGAAATAGTAGTAGCAGTAGTAGTTGTGAAAACCAGATATTTCGTCATTATATATATTTTGTAACAAAAAGGTAAAGATACCTGTCTAGGAAATGAATGCTGTGATTTTCTTTCCTTGAAAAATATTTAATCTATTAAACTTTAACTTAAGCTTCATTCATATTGATATTTATTACAATCCCAAAGAGGATACCTGGTATGAGGAAGATTATCATCTCAGACATTAGCTGTATTTACTATCTATGGAACCAAATAAATCTCGTGCAACTGTTCCAAGTATATCCTGTTTTTTCATATATACAAAACTTGACTATGATGGAGAGGATCGGGTAGGAAAGGGAACAGGGTAAAATTTTTAGTTGATTGTCTATTACCTCTCAATCTAATTTTTCTCAGTAGAAAAAAAGAAGCATTGTTAACATACTTTAAAAGATGTGATTGACCTATTCAACCAGGAATTGTCAGCAACATATTCATAAGGATAGAAAACATTGATTTCATTAACATAAATTTAAAATATCCCTTATCTTGAAAACCCTCTGTCATAAACCATCTTATCTGTTTGAGTTTTTCTGTAGAAATTTCTTCAAATCAATATATTTTAAAATAAACTATAGCTAAAACTAGGTACTTACTTATCGCACTTCTGAATCTTATAAAATGATTTATACTAATCCTAACAAAGGACAGTGAAATGCTAACATCCAGGAACAACTTCTTTGGCTACTTAGTCCATTAATGTTCTCTATCATGGTGGATGGATAGCATTTCTTGGCCCTTAGAAACTGCTCTTAAGCCATGAAACATACCACAGAATCACAGGATGGCTGAGGCTTGAGGTTGGAAGGGACCTCTTGGGATCATCTAGTCCAACACTCCCCTCAGAATCAGCCAAAGAAGGTTGCTCAGGATCATGCCCAGCTGGAGTTTGATTGTATTCAAGCATGGAAATTTCATCTCCTCTGCGTAACCTGTGCCACTGTTGAATCACTCTCACAGTAAAAAAAAAGTGATTCTTGATGTTCAGAGGAAATGTCCTATGTTTCACTATGTGCCCATTGCCTCTGGTTCTGCCACTGGGAACCACTGAAAAGAGTCTGACTTCCTTTTCTTCACACCCCCACAGGGAATTTACATACGTCTGCAAGACATATCCCACTCATCGAGCCTTCTCTTCTCCAGACAAAAGAGTCCCAGCAATCTCAGCCTCCCCTCATGTGAAAGATACTCCAATACTTAATCATCATTGTGGCCCTAATTTCACTGACTTCCCGTGGACTCACAGCAAAATACTATGAGTTTTTTTACCCATTTCTTGTCTTCTTATAGTGCGTCTACAATTAAATTAATCAGTGCTTAGTCCTTTTTTCAACTGTAGACCATATTTATTTTTTTTTTTCTGATCTTGCTTTGGTCAGTTACCCAGCTTGGAATAAAAAGGAACAATAATCTAACAAGAAATCAAAATATTTAGTTCACACAGTTGGATATTCTCATTGGATAGTTAACTATATAGTCACTTTGGGGTGTTGCAGCCTTTTCAACTTCACTCTAAGCAGGTTGCAGCAGTACTTTAAAGGCAACTGTGGAAAGAGAAAACAAATTATTTATAATGTATAAGATTTTGTTATTTGTGAATTCATATCCTACTGAATTTTAGTCACTTGTTGCTGCAGTTGCGAGAAATTATGACCTAAACCACTTAGTTGCATGACTTATGACTGGGTAGTAATTTGTGTTTTGCTTATTTCTTGACCAATGTGCAAGTGACTGTTATAAGTTGTTCTGGGTTTGAAATTTCTGTTGTATTTTTGCCCTCTTGTAGGTATAACAGCATATAACCTGTTAAATTTCCCTTTGCACTGACTTCCTGAAAATCATATGAAAAGCTTTTCAGCATTATATATAATGGCACTTTTATACCAAGGGGACTATGATAATTCAGAAAATGGTAAAGCCTGCTGAACATAAGTTTCTTTTGATTTTTCCTCTCTTTTTCTAGTAGAAATATGTTCTCTGTTTTTATTTCTATGCCTTCAGCAATATTTCCGGCAATCCCATGTTGTCCTAAAGTCCTTATGAACTTCATGCAAATATCTACGTGGGCAATTCTTGAAAGGCAAACTACTTAACAAAATGAGCTTTTATCAAAGCATTAAGCTGTTAATAAATGAAGAATGTTTATCCTCAGAAGAGCTTCAAAGAGTGTTTTGATGAAGATGAGCTTTCTTTCTCTCTTGCAGCTGTCCTTGCTTGCGGATGGGAGCTGGCAGGCCAGATCAGGCTTGCTGCCAGAGAAGAATAAGTAGGAGGAGGTGGGCAAGGTTTCAGTGCAGGTGTTCCTTTAGAACTTGCTGTTTGATTACATCCTAAACTGTGTCTGTGAAAGTGAGGCTGCTTTGTTCTTTTATATTTGCACTGTTCTATTTTTAAATATGATAAAGTCCCCAGAAAACATTTGCGTTTTTTTAGGTCACTAAATAGAAAACAAAAATCCAAGTGAACAAAGACACTGACCAGCAATAACCTATAATAGAATCATATTCATTTTTTATAATTTCAATCATGCTGCTGAGGTAATTATTTGCATTAAATTGGTAATAATGATACTGAATGAGGAGATTCATCTTCAAACATAACTAAATAAAGAAAGACATTAAAAAAGAAATCTCATAGAAGTGCAGTTTAACAATCTTAATAGTTTTATTTTGGTAGAAAGAGTTTTTCAACACAAGGGTGTTTACATCTTTAAAGAGAAGTTGAATTGTTATGCTTTATTCGGTGTCTGCTCTTTCAGATGTTGTTATGTATATAGTTCCAGAACTGAGAGCTCCCCTCTCTCTTTTTTTTTAATTTCTTTTTTTTTTTTGTGGTAGTGCTACCATTTTCTTTGATGTTGATTAATGTTTTTGCCCTTTGTCCCACCTATTCAATTTCAATCTGAAATTCCAAGGCAAGCCGTTGGAAAAACATCTTTCAAGCTTGAATAATAATAATTTCCTTCATTATTCTATAGATTTGATAGACAAAAGAGAAAGACATCATGGTTTGGATATGCCACATGTATTAGGACTTCAATCTGTAATAAATCCACTTGCCAATAAAATCTTATTAACTCCATAAACCATATCACAACATCCATATAAAATAATGTTTTAATATTAGATATTTCATGTCTGAATGTTTGGAAGTATTGAACATCATCACAATAAGTGCAAATACTATCCAAAATATAGTACCAAGAGGATTACAAACACTTCAGTGTGCATCTGTAGGTACAATTTTCTAGCTTTGTTTTCTCGTTGCATGAGAAATTCTCATGCCAAACTAGTTGCAAGGAAGCCAAAACTGGTCATACCTCTTTAGCTGCATATTGGTCTGCTATGATAAGATACCTGGATGGCATAAGCTATGTATTGGTCTCTCTTCCATTTATTTTTCTTCTTAACAGTGGTAGAAAAAAACACATTGGTATACAGAAAAGGGATCAAGTTGTTATACTACTTGATAATGACTTGTTTTTTAGTTTATTGCAAAATCATAAAGCTGAGAAGAAAGTCATGTAGGATGACATTTGCCTCTTTTTTTTTTTTTTCCTGGAAAAAAGTCTTTTGTCCAACATGTTCCTTTCCATTTTTTTTCTGGCAATAAATATTGAACTTAAAATACTTGGAATAAAACCAAAGGATGAGAAAAATGAGATTCACAAAGTTGAAAGCAAAAGCTCTCAATTTTCAGGCAGTGAAAAAGCACAAGGGTAACAAGTTATGTATCTAATTCAACATCATGAGACCCAATACTGCATTTCCGAATGTCTAAGAGTATATCCTAACTGGATGTATATCCTATCCGGATGCAAGGTATGTCATTTTTTATAGTTAACAAGCAGTTTTTAAGTAGGCACTGAAAGCCAGATGTCAGTATCCTGACAATTACAACTCTAATTCCGTGTTCTGGAATTTAGTGAAGGTGCACATTACAGCGCCTTGCAAACTTCTTCACATTTTATGAATAGATACCACACAACAAAAAAGAAACCTTTTTGTTATACCTCATATAACCTATGCATTATACTAAAGAACAGGTTTCTCTCTTAATGACCACTTAAGAACTCCCAAAAAAGTACAGCTATCATGACAGAAATGACTGAAAGACATCTTCCTTGAACTCTTCTATGTTCTCCTAGAAAGTATCTACAGTGATTCTTCATTTTTGGTCTCTCTAGAGTGAATCTTTGTTTATAAGAAAATATCAATAGGAATTACTTCATTAATTCAAATTATTTCAGGTGGGCCTCTAATTACTTTGTAAAGTTTGCATTCACTTCCTTTTAATCCTGGGTCACTCCCCAAAACCACTTTCCCTGTACATTGGGGTTTTTTCACCTTTTCCTTTTTAGGAAAGATTTTTTTTTTCTTTTTTTTTTTTTTTTAATTGTCACCAGTTCCCTCATTAGATTATAAAAGTCAAAAGATAGAATGAATCTATTGTCTCTCTATGTATCTAAAAGAAGCACAGGCAAAAAAACCCTTTACTTTGTTGATATTTCTGTACCATTCTTTTGCATTTGTACTGAAAAATGTGAACTCTATGTTATTATGTCAAAAAGATGACTCCTCTTAAAAAATACTGATGGCTTCTCTAGCTCTTGGTGAAAAAAAAATAATGAAAATAAATAGAAGGGAATTGTAACAAAAATTATTTTCTGTCTTTTTCAGCAGAAAAATTAAGCACAGAAGACTGAAAAAGTTTTATTCTGGGATGTGCTTTTTTGTCAGAAAGGATATACTTCAAATTTAGCTTGTTATACTCTATGTCATTTGCATCTATCAGCTTCAGTGATAGAGCTAAACAAGTTGATATTTTTTTTTGAGAACTGACAAAAGACAGCAGGCTAAGGTCATATGTTGCTGTGGCCATAGATTATAACTGCTTCAGAGAACAGAATTAAAATAATAGAAGAATCTTCAATGAGACAAACTCCACTGGCTGCAAATTGAAACTAGACAGTTTCAGATAGGAACTGAGAACACATTGCTTGACAAGGAAGAAAACTGTTAGACAAACCTACTGTTCCCTTCCAATGAATACTCCAGTACATTAGAATTTTAAATTACAACCAGATACAGAAGTAAGAGGTAGTTTCTTTCCATAATCAGAATTATGTGAATAATGTATTTTCAGTCTGATGAAAATCTACCTGATCTGACAATTTTCCATTTACTTGCTTAAAGAGGAAAATAAAACAAACAAATTTAGTTTTCCCTTCCTTCTATTTTCAGTAAAAGAACAGAAAAGGGTAAAACAAATGACTAGATTTTATTCCTTATCATAACTTTGATCTTGTTTAAAGCCAAAATTCCAGAAATTACAAGCATGGTCTTGAAATTAGAAGACAAAATCAGGTAGAAAGTATCTTTGAAAGTGGATTTTCTCAACAGGACCTGTGCTGTTGAGTACTCTGAGATGAGTTTCTCATTGTTGAATTTCCTTGGCTAACAGAAAAATTTCAGTAGAAATAAAGTAAGGGAAAATATTAGGCCAACTGTTGTCCTGCCTTTGCAGAGCTCCCTATTAAGTTTTCTTCTCTTAATGAAATAAAACAGGAATCTGTGGGAAAAAATAAAAAACTCTTTTTGTTATTGTTTAAATTTGATGGGAAGGCTAGGCTGAACTGAAATGAAATGAGGGAAGAAGTTGATAGTGCAATAGTCCCACTGCTTACCAGCTGGTTGGAAGACAGAAGAGGGAGAAATGGAAAACCAAAGGAAGACCTCCGTTCAGACTTTTTAATATTCATGGGTTAACCTATATTTTTTGAGCACCAGGAAGGAGAAATACACTAGAAAGTCCAGCCACCCAAGAATGTATATGATTCCCAAGTTTCCTCTGACTCCTGAGATGTAAAAAATACCATTTATAATTTATTGACTGAGACGTTCAATATACATATTTACCAGTTTGTTCAAGTATCCCTACAGCATTTTAAGGAACACAAATAAGTAACAACTTAGTTGCACTTTCCATTTTTCCTGCTTTGACTCTCTACCTCAAACCTTGCTAATTAAAGTGCCCAGTGGGTAGCTTCTTAGACTCTTTTAGCCTGAAGATAATATGCCTTAGGGAAAAGTTACCAGGAGGGGAGTAAGTTTCAGATGCAACGAAGCAGAGAGTCAGTAATAATGGGATGGTGAACTTCTTTTAATAATAGCCTTTATCTGAAACTTTAAATTCAGTTGTTATGTGTTGAAGAAGTCATATGTTATCCCTATCTTTTTTTTAAAGAATGCCTATCTAATTTTTGGTGTTGTTTTTTTTTTTCCAAAAGTTCAATAAGTGAAAAAAAGAATAGCTTCACTTCTAAGCTGTACAATCACAACTGAACCACCACCAAAGATATTTCTTCTCTCCTCATCTAACCCCTCTTAATGCCTTTGAACTTATAGATGTTTAAGATCTTAAAAGAATGTATATAAAGATAAAGGGAATAGCCATTAGTGCCCTGAGGAAGAAAATATGACTTCCTCTTCTTATTGCCTATAACCTGCCTATAACCCTGTACATTTTGGTTTTGAATTCACCACAGTACAGTGGATAGTTTTTCGGTGGCCAGAGCAGTGCAGTGCAGAGACAGCAGTAAGGCCATCCATATACTGAAAGTGCTCTATTTGCAGGAAGTTCCCAAGGGTTTATATCCAAGCAATGTCTCTGTATCTTTGCTTTTCTATTTATCTACTGAAAAGCTGACATTACAGATGTAAATGCTAATATTTTACATCTGAATTACACACCATTTAAAAAAAAAACTCACAGGGTTCTAAACCAAGATGATTTGTATGTTCATGCCTTGTAGACTGACATCCTGACTAATTTATCATTCCCTTGTCCATTGCATAATTTTCAACTTCAATATAAAACATTAAAATACAACAGACGACTGCATAGGATCTATATAAGATATAGGTACTGTAGGAAATGCAATGTTACATTTTCAATTATTAATTAGAACCATTTAATTTGTACAAACATCAGTTAAGAGAACAAATGTCATAGAAGCAAACTGCACAGCTGGATGATCAGTGGTCAGCAGTAAGAGCCTCTTAATCACAAAATAATTAATTAGCTGGATAAAATTCTAATCTTACTGAATAAAATTTTCTTTGCTTTCCCTCCCTCTGTGCAGAGGGACTACATAAGAGCTGGAAATCAGCGCCATTTAAACCCTAATTTATCAGTTTAGATAGCACCTCAGCAGGGCTTAGACTTTATGTCACTTGTATGTTGGGAGATAGGATAACTTCTTACTTTAAAGAAGATAAAAGTATGCTATTTTTTAATTATCAAGTAGGAAGAAATAATATAAATAAAAAAGAAAAATCCAAAAGTGACTCTATAATTCTGGTGTACTTTTTAATGAAGCTCTTCTTTCACCATACACAATAATAAAAAGGAACAGCTAAATGTCAACCAGCAGAAGTGATCTACTATAGTATACTAATACATTTTTGCTTTCCATCTCTAAGCCATGGGAAGAATTATTCATAATCTATTCTTAATAAACAATATGCTCAATAAGCTTATTTTGCTTGGTTGCTAGCTGTTTATGGACAGATTATTTTTTATTAATATCAACTAAAAATAAGAAACTTTATTTTTAGGTTAATGCATTTCCTTGATTGCTTCCACATCTGAGACTCCTCCTGATTTTGATTAGAAGCCTGCATCCTTACTGAAATTTAGAGTTTGATTCTCTCTGGAAAAAAATAGGAAATTATAAGAAATATGTATTCCTTTGTCTTGGGTGAGATAAATAAATTAAAATGTGAACAGTTAGCACTGACATTTGAATGCAACACTCAACAATGCAACCTGTTTAAGAAGTAAGAGAGAGACCTTATATGTCATTGATCAATTCAGGATGTTACCAATATTCTAAGTGGACATAATGAATGCACTACTATGTAAAAAGACCAAAAAACACCTCAAAAATCCTATGTTTGTGTGTTTTGGTACATATTTCTAAGTATCACAAGTTTAGCAAAAAGCATAAATTATCTTATATGCTTTGTTTCTATGTTTCCTACTGAAAAGAAGGAATTAGTCTTTCCAGTATTAAAGCAAAATCATCTTCTATGCTTAGCTTCTGAATGTTCTGAATACATGTCCTGGTTTGGTCCTCTTAAATGTAATTTTAGTTAGTTGCCTTAAATTTTTCACACCTGAAACTTTTAAAGCAAAAATGCATTGAAATATATATTTTGTTTCTTCTATCTAGGTCAGCTGAGTTAGTGTCTAGGCTGATATCACTCACTCCTGACTTGGAAACTAATGTAATGGGACAGACTTCATGGTTTCTTTTCTGACAGATTTCACTGTTCTCACATGTTGCCCACTTATATAGTGGGTCACAGCTAAGGAAGGAGCTTTTTGTGGAGGACCGAAGCTGAGAGGCTTCACCTGATTTCACCTGGATTCTGTGAGACTTCACCTCAGCTCACTGATACCCAGAAATGAGCTGTGTGGGATACCTGGTTCCAGATAGTTTAGGGATAACATGAGAAACAATTTTGTTTTGTCTAGTGCCTGCCATGATTTCTGGCACTGAATCTTCTTGGGATTATAATTATTCCAGGGAGCAGTTCTTTGCTCATAGAATTATGTAGGTGAAGAGAGTAAAGTGTTTCATCCTAGATGATTATTCTTGATTCTCCTGTGATTCAGGCACCTGAAGAAATGTCTTTACACAGAATTTGTCACCTCCTTGTTTCTCCTGACATGGAAACAACATCTCCAATAAAAGTCTATTTCCTTCCGATCTGTACTGCATCTCTGAATATAGGTACTGCTGAGGTCAGACTGCTGAGATCAGGGCCTCTAAGTGTCAACTGAGGAGCAGTGAGTGGTCAAGGAAATGAACCTAGGAACACAAGGAGAAAATCTGTGGGCATTGGAAGACAAAATTGGAGGGACCCAGCTATTCCTACTGATATTCAAAGGTATAGAAGTGGAGACAGATGTTGAGGAGGTGAATATCTTATCTGGTATGGCAGAATAAGGTGAACTATTGTCAGCAATAAGAAAGAATGCTAGCCCAGAAGTTTCATCTTTCATTTAGTCATATCCTTTTTGGTGTAAAATGAAAGTGAACAATAGATGTATTGAATAATTTACAAACGAATATCTCTGAGATCTGTAAGGGAGGCAGTTAAGAACAGGTGAACTACTCTTGTGACCTTATGACCTAACAGCACTGCATATATGAGACAATATTTAAGCCAAAATCAGTGAGAAGGAGATGTAATATCTTGTATTGCACCCGTGTCATGGGTTAAGATTGGCCTCCCCTGAGAGTCGGGGGCTCAGAGGTGATTGGGTGCCAGGGTAGTGTTCCCTGGAGAGCCAATCACCACTCGTCTTATTCACTTCTGCGAAAAATCATATATACACAACACCAGAAGCTGCTGGCAAGTTTCTGTTGGTGTCTGCTGCGTGTAGGTGTAGAAGGCCAGGGGGTGGCTGGGCTCCTTCTTCCCCCCCTCCACGGGAGAGAAAGGAGCCCTGCAGTCCCCCAACTTTACCTAGGCCAGAGTTAGAGACAGCACTGGACTGAGCGTATGTTTGTGAGGAGTGTGACTCATAAACAACTGGTAAGCGAGAGAGAGAGAGAGGCAGGCCCTGTGACCAGGCCCTCTTCTTCTTCTTTCCCCCCCTTTGCAGCCAGGCTGCAGAAGGGGGCTGTTTTCCCCTCTCACTGTTTAGTGGGAGTGGTGCAAAGCTCAGCACTGAAACAGAGCCAAGTGGATGGCCTGATAACGAAACAACTCGGTGCTAGGGAAAAGAATCCCAGACGAAATTGGAGACAGGCCAAAGGGCTCAGGAGTTGCCCTGCCGAGGTTTGACTGGGGGCAGCCAAAAACTGCCCCTACTTGGAGGACGCCTACTGTGATAAGCTACACTGCAGCAGCAGCAAACTGAGGTATGAGAGAGAGAGATCACACAGCAGAAATGACACAGGACCAAGGAGAAAGGACCCAGATCTACCTTCTTGGACTTCGGGAGGAAGGAAGGACTTCCACAAACAGCTGGAGCTTGGTGAGGGCGGAGTGTTTGGGTCCCCAAACACTCCCATGAGAGAGAGACTGGTTACTTATCAGCCTGAAAAGGCTTTTCCTGGACTAAAGTTAAAAGGAGAAGCTTTGAAGGGACTGATAGAAATGTAATAATATATATATAGCTGGTTTTTTTTGGTACAGTATATTTATTTGTGTAAATAAATGTAAATACTTCCCCCTTCCCATGTAGAAGCCTCTTGCCTGAAAGTTTTCTCTTCGGTGTTGAGATAAATTGTGGGAAGGGGTGGGGAAGCCTGGAAATTGGATCTTGGATTTCTAATGTGGCTCAAAGTGCCACAATCGGAGACAGAGAGAAAACAAGTGCAGATTGATTGTGTGCAACACATTATTTTCAGAAATACTACTGCATAAATAGCTGGGCAAGCAGGTTACTTTTGGTTGCCTCCATGCAGGCTCCACTGCCACTTGGGACACCTTAGCTATCCAGTGTGCCTGTGTGGAGCGTGAATGAAGGTTATAGCACCCATGGGAGACCCAGGTTCTTCTGAAATGAAACTGGATGCCTATGTGTAAAGTAACTGAATCCTGCCTTATATTATGAAGTGAAAACTATCCACAAACCAAAACAGAAGTCAAATCCCTTCATTAGATTAATTTGAAATTAGATTTAGCTAGCAACTCTTTATTGTGATGTCTTCAGGATAGTTTTTTGTTGATTAGTTTCTTTCTTTCTGTAAGCTTCTTTTAGAAAACCAAACAGAAAGATGTTTCCAGTGCTGGACTATGAATGGTTGTTCAGGTTGTGCCATTCTTTGACACTGAAGCCCCTTTCTGTGTCTGGCGAAAGGGCAACCCGAACATGCTTTGAGTTAATATCATTCACTCACAGAGCAGGGAGGCATTATCTATACAGGGTGAGTAACCTCTGGTATGTGCTGTCTCTCACCCTGCATTGTTTGGGAGGGAGCTGCTGAGCACAGACAGCAAGAAAATTTCTGGCAAATAGGCAGTAAGACTAATTGGGTGCCAGTACCTGAGGCTGTATCCCAGCCTCCTTTAGTGTGCAAGCACAGGCAGTCTCAAAGTAAAATATTGCAGTATTAATTCTGGTTTTCTCAACTCCTACTTCTTCTGGTTTTAGTCATGAAATGTTCTGTCCAAAAATCTACTCTGGAAATAAAGTAGGTTGGTGAGGTTATCAATATATATCTTGGGTTTTGTACTTTCACAGAGAAGTCTAACTCTTTCTGATGTAGGTTTGTTTTGTGCTTTTGGTTTTGTTTTTTTTTTTTTTTTCCATCTAAGTTCAGAAGCCTGTAGCTATGCAACGTAAAGTTAGGTCACTTTCTTATAAGTCAAAACATGAAGTTAGTGCCAAAATAAACCAACCAACCTTGCCTTCTCAAGTGGGTTTGTTCCATGTTTAAACAAAAAAAATCAACAACCAAAAAGACCAAACTATCTAATTCATCAGTGACTCTCTACATTTCTGTAATTTCTTTTCTGTAGTTGCTACCCTTATTATACTGTGTGTCATGGGACCATTACAGCCTTGTCCTGACCAGGATGTGAGTGACTGAGCATGATGAGCCGTGATCAGCAGAAATTCGAGGGAGACCTGAGTAACATGAGACTGTGGCTAGGTAAGAGGTCAACAACTGACAGGAGAGCAAGACCTGAAACTTTCAGGAAGGCACAGGGCGACCAGTCATGGAAGCATCTGCCAACGTTCGGCTAATAAAGTCCCACTGAGGCAGATGGGGGCACATTGTTAGGTGACGGTTTGGTAGCATGTGGAGGCAGAGGACCAGGAAAAAAAGGCTACACATTGGTGCCCAAGTGATGCTCAGAGGCTGACCCTGAGACCTGTGTCTGCTTGAGGTGCTGGGGATTGGAGAAGATTTCAGAGAACTGCAGCTGCATCCATGTATGTGTTCCCATACTCGCAGAATTTTTCCTGACACAGCCTGTTCCTCACGTGATCCAGTTAGTAAATTAAGCTTAGTAGTGTCCTGTTGCCTATTGTTCTGTTTCCCCTATGACATTATAACTCGTATGTAGTTACTAGAACAACTGTATCAAAGGAAGACCAGTGTTTTCTTAAGCTTTTTTTTGCATGCTGAGTCAAGAATATTGTTGGTCAAATTCATGATCTGTAGCTTCTACAGTGAATGTATATCAGTGCTTGTTTTCAAGACCATTGGATACTCAGATAACTTGTGTCATATTTAAATAACATGCTGTGTATTTTGAGTCTTACAGGAAATACTTGAGATATTTTTATTTCTAAAATGAATATATGCCATAATCCATAATTCATCATTTGTTGTATTTAAACTTACTTTTATATCTAATTAAATCCTATTTGATCATTTCATTATTTTTCACTTTTTAAAACTTGTGGAACAAAAAGAACGGTCATAACTCAAAACATAGAGATATATCATAGAGCAACCAAAACCCAAAATATGTCAGAAGTACTTTCACTCCGGATAAATACAGTGACACTACTGCTCACAGACAGAAAATCACTCTGGAAACCTGATTGTCACTGTCACTAACAGACAGATTGACCAGTCCAGTTTTGTCCTCCCAGGCGCTCCCCAAAACTAGACAGGTCACACACAATGCAAATTGCTGTTGACTGTCATTTCATTGGAATATTCTCTTTTCTACTTTTAAGTTGAGACTGTATGCAAGGGAAGTAGAAACATGATACTTGATTTTACAAACATTTACTTCTCCCAGGGAAAGACATTCCCTGGAAGAAAGTTATTGTTAGTTCATCAGGCTGCAGACAATTTCTGGGTTACTGGTTCAATACCTCTGCACTGGACATTAAAGAGTTGAACTTGCATCTTGTACTACCCAAGTATCTTTAATTTAGTTCTAAGTAGTTGATTTAGACCTTTTATATGGAGTAAGACTTCCAATCTCCCCCCAAGATTTTCCCATGTCCTAAACTCTGTGTCCCATCTCTATTGCTATTCTGCACCCTAAGGTGCAGAACATGTGTTCCAGAAAAAAAATTTAAGGCTTAGACTCATAACCAAAATTAATTGGTTCAATCTGAACCATACATATAAAGAATTATATAACATGTCTTTGGTATATTTTCTACTTCTTTAAGTAATTAATATTCCTTTTTCCAAACAATACTTTCCACACTTCAAATGGTTTATTACACAAATGGGGGAGTCTTTTATTATCCAAGTGTAGTACTGAACATTTACATCCCTTTTTGACTGGGACTTTCCAACATGTGAAGCTCCCTTTGGAAAACAATTAGACTGAAAGAGAAAATTAAACCAGAAACTGCAGAGCTATGGATATGTCCTTGCTTTCTTCTGAACAAAGAGATTGAAATTTCATACTAAATTTTTTGACCTTTCAAGACCCAACTTATTGTTACTTCTGAATAGTGATGTAGCAATTCAAAACAATCCACATACAGACTGTGGCCCCAATTATGTAGAATTTACAGGTGTGCAATTGTGCTATGGTCTTACATCAACAAAATGTGTTTCCACTTACCACTGAAAGAGCAGCTAAATGTCACAGTCTGGTTTTAAATAGATTTTCCTGACAGATTAGTCAATTATTTCCACTTTCAAGATAGAATACATTCATACAAATTTTAAGTAGCAAATCCATCTATTCTGCTCTCTGTCCCAATATTTTCGAGCAAGGATTAAATATAAAAGTACTAGTTATGTTTGATTCAAAATTTCAGATAATGTGCATAGCACATTCTTAATGTACCATTTACAGCATAATTCATTAACAGTTTCTTCAAGCCTCCTGCTTTCACAATTATTGAGTATCTCTACCTACATTCAGGTTGATGTTTCCAAACAATCAATTATGGTTTAATTTATCTTCCTTCTGTTTTTTTCTTCTGAAATCCCTGTTAGTTTTAATCTCTCATCTTGACAGCTCAGCTTTTAATAACAACATTTTCTGAATCAAATGAGCTTCTGGGTGGCTGTGAATTTTTGTTTGTACCATAGGTGATCTTTCTTAGCATGCTGTATGACTTGATCTGTAAAGATGTAGTAATAAAGTAATCAAACTCAGACTCTTACACAAAGTAGGTATATGCAGAAAATAAGTTATTCTATAAATGCCTAAACATTAAGCCTAAATTTACATGAAAATGCTACCACTTTCTTTGTAAAATGTCTCAGGACACATATTCTGCATTACTTGTAGCTGTGCAATGTTAATCTTCCAATACATGTATTGGACGTGTATCATCTTTGCACAGAAAATAAGGTAATTAATAATAAGCCTTCACAGAAAAAGATAAACAATTTTATTTAGAAACATTTTAGCATTGTCTGGTTTACCCTTGACTACTTGAAGTAGGAAAAGCAACATAAAATTCTCTTTTGCATTTTCATTTTCCCTCTTATTCTTCTTGCCTGAAGAAGCACACCGCTTCTTCGCCTACAAGCACAATAAGGGATTAACCTGATTGCTTAATCCTTAAATCATCAGTCATGATTCTCGGATTTTCACAAGCTGAGGTCTAAAGGTGATCTCCCCAACACAGGCACATACACAGACAAAAATGTCTCTTTTTCTGACACCAATAACAATCATTTAGTAATAAATAATAAGACTATAAGAATATAAGCTATCAAGAAATTTTACATGCACACAGTCTGTCTATTACAAAGGAACTAAAAGGACATATGATAACCTTTGTGGCCTGATTTCTTTTTTTTATTTTATTTTACTGATACTTCCTACATAGTCATTGATTTGGAGAATCAGTCCACAAATACTACATCTGCATGGATATAATTTTGTGAGACTATATTTTTTTTCCAAAATTTCTGGTAATTTCATTTTCCCTGGATGTTGTTTTAATATCATAAAAGAGGAATTTTACGTAAAGAACTGTCAGTGGTAATAGACAAACAAATTTGTTTTCCTGTAAATTTTTTAGGCAAGAAAGACTGAAAAGCAAAAAAGAAACCAGTTAATGTCTTTGATTCTCAACTATTGAAATTTTTTTTATATATTTATTTTTTTCCTTCCTCACACACCCAAACCCAGTTAATTTTAGGTGGGTAAGAGATGTTCTATGAAGAATCATTTGCAAAGTTGACTAAATTCATTGCTCTGAGCAACATGACAGTATGTCAAGGAATAAAAGCATTTGCCATCATGCTGATGTCAGAGTGTGAATGATTTGGTTGCACAAGATTTTGTCTGATGAAGTTTTAACCATCTGAATTAAAAATAAACCCTCTCAGTCAATGCTGTCTTTTCTACCACAAAAATATTTGGGGATAACTGTTTATTTTACAAATAAAAATAATTTTTCCTTAAATGAAAGTAAATGAACTTTATTGCTAGTTGCATTCAACTGTTTTAGTCTGATAAAGAAATGAGTTACAGTCTGATCAGGCAAATCAGTCTTGTTTGTGTGTCTGTGTTTGCTTTTTAACTTAATAAATTAAACTGTGAAATATTTTTATTAGAAAAGGTTCCTTTCAAGAAACAACAGAATTTTACTACCTAATGTCGGTGAGTTTTCAATCAAGAAAAAATACAGCAACATCAAATTTTGAACTGTGTTGGTTTAGCTTTTTTAAGGACAATTCTTTTCTTAGAGAGATATCAACAGCAGTTTTATTACATTGTTATAAACAGTAGAGAAGATAGAGGACTTTTTATCTCATGGGCATATTGAAGTAAGTTTGATTCTAAGCAGATATTGAATATAATATACATACATACATACATACATACATATATATATATATACCTAAGGCTACTTCATCAATTTCGGAGTTAAATCCCTAACAAAGCATGAGTTTCTTTAGGTAGAGCTAATGGAAAAAGTGGTTATTAAACACTTTTGTGATGTATTGATCATGTAATGTTCTTAGACTGACTCAGAATAGAGAACTTCAGTGTTGTAGGGTGGTAATGACACAATGCATCTTTACTAACCTTTGCTATATTTGAGGGATATGAGAAATTATTAGGAGAACCCTAATCTTCGTCTCACAACAAAAGGAAGTGCTGAGCCTGTTATCTTGAAAAGAAAAGGTCCTGTGTCTATGCTGGGCACCTGCAGTGCTGTCTTCAACCACCACACATTGCTGCTTCGTGCACCTGCTGCTGTCAAGGCCATGTGTGACCACAGCACCAGATGGAATTCACACCAATTGCTGTGTTAAAAAAAATTCAGTTCATAAATTATGAAGGTCTTGAAGATAAAGTCGTGAAATGGGAGTCTTCTACTTATTGATGGCTGGGGAACAAGACATTTCTGCCTTATACATAGATGTATGAAGAAATGTAGCAAGGAGTATGGCAGTGTGTCATATGGGGATATAAGGCCAGCTCTGCTCACTGCAGTTTGATTGCAAGCAGTAAAAGGTGGCACATTGTGCATGAACCTTTGTATGCATTTTTAAACATGTTTTGCAAAATACTTTATCATTTGAAACTGCTAGCTTAGCTTGGCATGGCTGGTGGCTATCTTGTCACTTTGCATTACTCCCAAATCAAAGGAAGAGAGTTCACAAAGATGTAGAAAAATGAAAGGGAGATACAGTTCAGTTAAAATACAAAACAGTTCTTGTTATCTCTCCTTGTTTGCTATTTTAAAGATTTTTCAGGCAAATACTTACAGATAAACATGAAAATATACTACTTGTTTCTTCCTTTTTTCTTTGAGAAGGTAGTTCTGGTAAGGTATGGATAAAGTAAGGTGTAGCATCATTAAAAATACAATTATACGTCCCAGCAAGAAAATCCATGTCAATTCAGATTAATACCTGAGCTTGTATGTGGCAAAGAAGCCCAAATCACAGGCAACTAAAATTTTAGATATGCATGTTTATCTGAGCACCTATTTTCTGTCTCTACTTTCTCTCTGACCTGGAGAGTAAATTAGATGTTTCCATCTATTGTGGATAAAAGCTTAGCATTTTTTTGTGTCAGATATATAAAATATATTTAAATCAGAATCCCATCATTCAATCCCTAGGCAACATTTATAATTTTGTAAACCTACACTCCCTTGTTCCTGCGGCTTTTACTTTCTTGTCAGCATGTTGACTAAACAACAGGAATGAGGGAGAGTGTAGCCCAGTTCGCTGGGATATCTTTTAATCCCAAATACAGACTGTTGATAAAAGCCATTTTGAAGAAAATGTTGAAAGACATGTCAGTGGAGGCTCTCCTTGAAGAACTCTGGTAAGAAGCCTCACTCGTTTTAATTTGCATCTCACTCGTTT
The DNA here is from genome assembly GCF_003945725.1 of Corapipo altera. Taxonomy (NCBI): domain Eukaryota; kingdom Metazoa; phylum Chordata; class Aves; order Passeriformes; family Pipridae; genus Corapipo; species Corapipo altera. The sequence goes on from NW_020884872.1 coordinate 21,934,885, forward strand.
TAATTTGGACAAGCTTTTAAATTGAGTCTGTTATGTTTAATCCCCATATGAGCTATGTTATAGTTATATACCTAGGTCTGGTTATGGCTCCTGTTGATCCTGCTTCCAGTCCACATGACTTCTTACCTGAACCTTGTCACTCCCCTGTCACCACAGTCTTGCCAAGAAGTCACTGGACTCTGGACTGGCCCTAGTCAGCATCCCCTGACCAGATCCAACCCTGCTCCCTTGTTAGATGCTGTGGGATAGGTGCCCTGGAGTAAGGACCCACCATGGCTGCCCTTAGTGTACTACCCTTGAGGGCAGCAGACCCTTGCAGTGCCCTCACACAGATGTCCCCAAATGTGTCCCCATGAGATGGTAGTCCACGTTTTCAGACCCAGGAGGTGGCAATTCATGTTCTGAGCCCAGAGAATTCAGACACCTTTTCAGTTCAGATATGTTTGGCTTTTTCTGGTTCTTGACTAGCTCTGATAACTTCTTCAATTGCTCCAAGTTGACGTTAATATGAGCTTAGACACCATTTAATTGGTAGATATCCACACTTATGTGTTTTTATTACTGAGCTGAATTCCAGTTGTAGAGAAGTGAATATGGAATTGATTTAACCTCTAAAGACAGTGACAGGAGACAGGAGGTAAAGCTCCTTCTTCCTGAAGAAGAAATATAGTCAAGGACTTTCTTAATAAACATGCTACAGAATTGCTTACAAAAGAGTCCTTAGTAAATTTTTCAAACCATAAAGAAATTTTCAACCATAAAACCAACTAAAAATCATATGTTTAGTCTGGTATTACTAAACTGTGGTTCACTGTGTATTTAGGTAATTTCTGCTGACATCACAAGGGCTTGCTCATTGCTTGATTTTGCCATAGCTGCTACCACAGCTACAACAACAGACTTCAGTCTTTCCTGTCCTATAGGTATTCATATTATCTCTCTGGAGTATTTTCTTGTAATTTAATTAATCTCTGTATGAGGACATTTGGATGACTTCTTTTACTGGTTTTAAAATAATATCCACTTTTTAAATGACTTTTCATGAGAGTAAAGGAGTTGCTTATGGAATGTGTGACAGTAAACTCTTAAGCTAAGAGGGTTTTTAAGAGCTTGAGGTTCTCTGGATTGTTGATTACAATTCTAACTGTTTGGTTACTGCAGAATGGCTGGTTTTCTTCAAAGAAAATAATACAGAGCAAAAGAGGCACAGGACTGTAATGACAATTTATTCTAATCAACAAAGTTTTGAGGTATATACTCTGATAAGGGGAAAAGGAAGTCAACCCTGATTTTTAGCAAGAGGACTATAAAATAAATCAGTGCACATTTCTCGATCCGCCTGCTTTGCAATGAATTTAGCTTTGGGGATGCCTGAAGGTCTATTACCTTTCACAGAATATACTTATTCCATGGTAATACATGGAAATGAAATGAATTTACTGAAGTGGAAAAAAGGGCAGGAAATCGTGTCAAACCAGCTTTGCTTAAAATGTATAAACACTGAAGCTTTGACACACTTGCTTTCATCTGAAGGACAGGGTATCCATAAGTTAAGACATAAGAATAATAAGTTTTAGATCGTTTAATCAGAGATGTTTTGGACTTTAAACTATTATATAAAGTATCTATGAAACTGTTTTGATACGTCTTCTAAATTTAATTGTAACTAACTAATTGAGCTCTATCTAAGTGTAATTCACAGGGGTGTTTAGCAATAATAAATATTTAGGATACAGAAAAGAACTTTTATTTTTTATATGTATATACATATACACATATATATGTGAGTACATATATATATATGTACTCATAAAAATATATATGTAAAGTTGAGTGTACTGTAAATTATGTGGATTATGTCCCAACTGCAACTTAATAAAAGAAGCAGAAATTTCAGCAGATATTAGTTTACTATCTTTACAGGCTATCTATTCAATGACAAGCACATCATGATGAGGATGGGCTTCCACTCGTATCAGAAATGGGCAGTGTGATGCTAACTTATGCTAGTTTACTCTGTGTTGACTACTGTAACTCTTCTTTAATATTTTCCTTTTTTATTCTGTTTTCCACTTTTGAGGTGCAATTATTCAGAATTTCGTAAAAGTTCCTTATATGAGTGTTCTAAAATTGTGTAGGGCTATCGAAGTCGGTGAAAGTAGATTGACATTATGTGAGTTTCTATCTTTACGGGTACAGTCTAATTCAACGTTTTAAAATAGATATTTTTCAAATATTATCTTCTTTTTTTGTTGTTCTCGTTAGTATCATTGATGGGGTTTTCCCCCCTGTGATGAGTTAGGTTTGCTCAACAGCCAAACAACCACTCAGATGCTCACTCACTCACTCTCTCTCTCTCCTCAATGACAATGGAAGAAAAGGAGATGAGAAAACTCATGCATTGAGATAAAGATAGGCAGATAGCTTAAAAATTATTATTGCAGGCGAAACGTATTTGACTTGAAGAAAAATAATTTAATTTAGTACTGACTAAAATAGATTTGTGTCACAAGAAATGAAGATGAACATTAAAACAACAACTTTCCATCTTTCCTCCCACCTCTTCCAGGATCCACTTCACTCCTCTATTACATATGACTCTGCCTCCACCCAGAAGTGCAGGAGGGGCTAGGGACCTATAGTCAGCACACAGTAGTTTCTTTCTGTTTCTTACCTGTCGTAGTTTAAGCCCAGACAACAAGTCCTACAGAGAAGCTTACTCAGTCTTCCACCTGGTGGGATGGAGGAGAGAATCTGAAGGATGAAAGTGAGAAAATTTGTGGGTTGAGATAGAGACAGTTTAATGGGTGAAGCAAAACCTGGGCATGCAAGCAAAGCAAAACAAGAAGTTCATTCCCCACTTCCCATCAGTAGGCAGGTTTTCAGCCATCTTCAGGAAAGCCTGGCTCTATCACACAATATTTCTATATTATCAACACCATTTTCAGTGCAAATTCAAAACACAGCCCCATACTCTAGTCCAGGTAAAACCAACACTTTACCTCACCCTTTCCCCCTGCTCTGGCATGGGGTTTCTGTAGGCCACAGTTCATTCAAGAATATCCACCCACCTGCTCTGCTATGGCATTCTCCATGGACTGCAGTGTAAGTATCTGCTTTGTCATGGTCCACCGTGAGCTGCAGGGAGAGACAACCTGCTCCACTGTAATCTTCTCCATGGTCTTCTCCAGTTCCTGAAGCACCTTATCTGACTATGACTTTGATATTTCCTCTGTTGTTTCTTACTCTATTTGTTCTCTCACTCTATTTGTTCTTTCTGCCAACATAATTTAAGAGTATTTTCCCCAAAGTGTCACCAGTTTGGCTGAAGTTCTCAGCTGCACCCTGCAAGCCATTTGGAAGTGCCTGTCTCCAGTGTGGGGCAGCTCTGGCTTCTACTCACAGAGACCACCCTATAGACCCCAACTATCAGCACCTGGGAACTTAAATTCAATACACTCCCCTAAGTCAACATAGTCCAATAAATATTAGCGAATTTATAAAAGTTTTTAGGCTTCCAGTTCATGTAAAATATAACTTTCTTGAACACTGTCAAAGAAGATACAAATCTTCTGTTTGTATATTCATTTATATCCATGTATGTATTTAGGTACCATATATATCTACATTGAATACCGTTAAACTCTCCAGCTGGAAATATTCTAATTATTACTTAATTTGTACTAGCTTTTGCTTAACTTTGTACAGTTGTGCAATGTGACACGTAATACAAGATAAATTTCCTTAACCAAAAACAGTGAGAGGAATTCTGTACAAAGCTAATTATCCTTTTTTTAAAATAAATTTTAATTTTCTGAAATAAAAAAACACTTCAGCAAAATGTCTAAACAGTTCTTCTAATATTCAGTGTGTATTCTGAAAGCAATAGTGTTGTAGAAGTAACTGTTGACCATATTGTACTGTACACACCATGCAGTTCAGTCTACAACATAATTTCTAAGCTTGTATTTCCTTTGAAAATTCAGATGACTTTGATCTGGTAAAACTTCCCTATTTCCTATATTTCATCTTAGACAGTGAGTGCAACAAAGATGAGGAAATAAGACAATATCTTCCTAATTATCCTGAAGATATATGAAGAGTAGACAACACATGAAAAGTAATAAATAGTTAAGTCTGCAATTCTGTTCCTATTTCTCTGTTCTGTACTTCATGGAAGAGTTTTTAACACTCTTTTTGCTATAATTTACTCTGATTTACACACCACAATATTATCTCTTGGGTCCATATGTTCTCCTGTTTCCAACTTCATCCCCTAGTCTATGGCCAGCTAAAAGACTCCATCTTGAAAACCACCTTTATTGCCAACTCCCTTTTGTTCATATGCAAATAGGCATTGAATAAAACTATATTCATTTTTCATGTTATTCTAAACTATTAGGGGCCTTGTTAACTGTGATTTCAGGAGTTAGAAAAACAGGAAAGAAGCCAGCAACTGAAAGCTGGTGAGTTTGCTTTTATCACTGCTTTGCTACTGGTTCCGGCTTCTCCTTCTGTTCCCTTGGAAACGGATACTGGGCAAGCAAATACAAGGTAAGAGTTTTAAAATATTGACTTTAAAAACTGCTTCTTGTTCTGTTTCCCCTGGATTCTGTCCTAAGAAACAAGAATGGAAATAGTTAGCAAACTACCACTCTATAGTAACATATGTCTGTCGTTACTATAGCATGGGTAACAGAGAGATCTTTGATATGTCCTTTTGCTTTGTTTGCTTATACCTTTTTAAGATACAACTGTACTATTAAAAAAGAGAGAAAGAGAAGCCAATGGGAAAACAGCCAAAGCCAACCTCTCTGTCACATTCAGCTGCTCTATGAGCAATGCAGTTGCCACTGTAGAAAGATTGGCCTCAGGCACCTTATGCTAAATTGAACAAAGTTTCAATTATATTTATACCAGAAACAACGTAACAATGTAAACATCCCCCCAAATCTATTCTTCTCCAATACAAGAAATCAGACCCTTAAAATATGTTCTTTAAAAACTTAGATACATTTCTTTCCCCTGAGATTGATGTAATTGGAGAATTATCCATACCTTTCTGGTCTGTTATTGAAATCTATATGCTTAGCTGAAACATATCTGAACCTTGATTAAACAACTCTAGCTGGAGAGCTTGCAAGAACCAAATATTTTAGCATTTTGGTTTTGATCCCCATCAGAAATACTGAAACAAGATTATTTTTGACAGTAGTTTTAGTCCTGGCCAGAACTAAAACCACATTCTGCTAAAACATATTAGATATGTTTCTACAATTAAACATGAGCAAGTTGAGTGCTAATGCTTGAGGAAACTGATTTTTCTTTTGGTATTGTAGACCTGAATGTGTTAATTATAAGCTGACAGATATCCATCTTATTAACCTCTCATTTAAGATGATTTTGTTAGGACTATATAAAGGAGAATCACCTGGTGCTCTATGGGAAGGTAGGTTGGAATCTCAATGGCAGTGCTTGGCTGTGCAGGACAGTCTTTTTTAATTAAACTGTGTTTGTGGCAAGTGAAAACTCTGATAAGTACTGTTATTTATACAGCATAAATTACTGCTACAATTGTTGTGATGAGTGTACAAGTCAAAACAAAATCCACTGCATATTCCAGATTTTTAAGCTACCAGATAGCTAGTTTCTTAATGGCAAACTTTCATTCTGTAATGTCTGTGTTTCCTTTCTGTTTTTTTGGTCCCTGATAAAATAACATTGTTCAGTTTTAGGCAGTACTGAAGAACAGGTGAAAGAAACAGCAAAGGTTGAGTTAAAACATACAAATGCAAAAATATGGACTATAGATATTTCACACTGTATGTTTACAATTCAGAGACAATTGCTCAGGCTATCAATAGCAGGAAACAGGGAGAGCTTTTGCTCTGACTTCTGTGCCTATGCTTAAGTTGTGTAGCTACTATGTAACTTTTATCATACTGGATCCATTTGGATTTTTTTAAAATACATTTTTCCATACTACTTTTTCCAAGTTTAGGTTTTGGTTTAATCTTCCTTTACAATGACTACACAGTGCTAAAAATCACTGGCTGCAGAGTGAATCAGCTTAATCTATCCATATCCTTTCCATCCTGTAATGTTACTTAGGAAGTGAGAAGACTTTAGTGCTTTAGAGGGGCTGCTGGTTGAAAGAGGTGATGCAGTAGAAAATCCTGCATTAAAAGAAATGATGGTGTAAAAGGTACATGAGGCTGTGAAACAAAAATGCATTCATGAAATACAAGTCAAAAAGCTTATCTGACTACCCTTAGATCCTTTCCCATCTCACTGTGATACCAAATAGTACTACTAAGGCACATTCAAGCCTCCACAAGGGGTTGAACATCATTCTTTGAAGAAAGTGTACAAACAACTAGTAAAGTATGCTACATTCATCAACTTTGAGTGTTTGTTTTAGTTTTTCTTACGTGCAATAGAGTAAGGTACAATTCTGGAAGATTTGTTTTATCACTATCATTTCCCCCTTCCTCTGCTTGACTGAGTATCTGTGTCAAAAAGAAATAGGTGAGCCTGGGTTTTCTATTCTCAGACCGGTCATTTGACCATGAGTACTATTCCTTTAGTCATCTATGTCACCAATATCAGTTTCCGCTATCATCAGAATGAAGAGCAAATAAATAAAAAATAATAAAAATACTAATAATTAAAAAAGGAACCTGCATGAAAGGAAATATTGTCAGAAAATATTATAAATACTTTAGGCAATGACATTTTTAGTAAATAATTCCAAAAACTCTTCTGGGGGGCAAAGCCCCAAAGTACCTAGAACTCTGAAAAAGGTTAGATATACTCTCACTGTCTTCTGTTTCAGAAATAATCCTGTGTTCTTAAGGACAGTTTCTCTGTATACTTCAGATTTTTAACCTTTATATCCAGAAGGAACAGGAAAATAAAGTACTAGGTTGACCACAATGTTCTGGAGGTTGACTTTACCTTGTCCATAGATTCACTTGTCTTCTTTAATCTACGTGCTTGTTTCCAAAGTTAACCTACTCTGTTCCTCTTCTGAAAGAATGCTGCTGTATTCTTTAGGCCAAAAAGTTAAGTTACCTGGAATCACCTTTTCCTGTTCTTCTTGATTGACTCTCAGTGTTTAAAAACACTGCTTCATTGTATTTCGATCCACAGACCTATATTTTCATTACTATTAGAATGGAACTTGGTTCAGAAAGGCAGGATTTGGGTTTGAACTCTTTATTTTATTTCTTTTCCTTTGAAAGCAGGCCACTTAGTTAGGAATCATATTCGCATAATCACAAAAAAAGATGTTTTTAAATTCATACCAGAGTCTAATAGCACATAAGACCATGAACACTTCAAATGAGGGAGAAAACAGCTAAAAGAACTAACAGAGAGAGCTACAACAGCCAAATAGAAGGGCAATGATATAATTCTCCTCCAGTGAATGAATTTATAGAATGAAACCAAAATCTTCCATTTCTGTTATTCTCATGGATGTAAAAACATTAATCAAGTGTTTGATAGCTTTGGGCACAACCACTGTGTTAATGTTCTGCCTAAGACCTGAAGCTTCTATTGATATCACACAAGCTGCATATCTGGGCATGTTTATCTGAACTGGAATTAACTTCAAAAGTAAAGGATGATTGACTAAATAGCACTGAGGCATAATAGCTTGAAGTACACTTGTCATATTCAATGCAAATTCTGAAAACAACAAATAGATACTTGTCAAAACTTGTCATTTCTGTGCTATTGCATGATGATAAAATGCACAGTGTTTTAGGTGCCTCTTGTCAACAGGATGTAATTAACTGTGGTTACATCTAGGTAGTGTTTTTGCTGAGAAGATCAACAGCTCTGATTCTCTCTGCAGGGAGTGTATTTGTTTAGAAAGGTTCTTAGTTTTTCTGAAACTCTGTCATCTGGTTCTCTCCAGGGGTTTCAAAGCAATCATCCCCCTACTAGAAGTACCTAGTAACAAAACCAAAACATGACACACCAAAAATTAACACTTACACAAGCTCATTGAAACATACTTGGGGTTTTCACCTTGTAAAAAAAATCTTCTGTGTAAAGCAGTTTAATCCCAAGATTTGTTTACGAATTACCACTCTCCAGTTCACGCTGCAGCAAAATTCATTGTCTTTGTGCAAGATTATTTGATGTTTAGGTAAAATCCAACTAGCAAGGAAAAGCTGGTTTTTTCTTTGATCTGTCGGTACTGATAATATGCATAGTGAATAATAAAATTCTCATGTCTGCTGTAGCTCCACTGTTTAACTCATATAAAAGACCCTTTTCTTTTCAGGTTTTACCTCAGTGAATGAGAAGTTCCCTTGGGAGAAGTGTAAAGGAATTCAGTATTTAAAAAGGCTAACTTTAAATATACAAGGTTTGGTGCCCTGTGCTTCCATGACAGTTGTGAGCAACATAGGTTTCTGTAAATGTAAAGAGTGATTCTGTAAAGAGTGATTTAGAACATTCATTTAATGTAGTTAATAGTCTGAACAGCCCTGACCAAATTTTGTATCTCTGTATTATTTCTGAAGCAGAACTTTTAAAGCTCCATGAAGCCATGGTTGTTGCATCTCTAACTTCCCTCAATCATTTTACTATATCAACTTGAGAAAAAAATGCAAGGGCAACAACCAGTGTTTTAGAAAATGAATGTTGTTTTCATATTCTTATTAATGAACAAAACATTTGTAAAATCCAATTAGATTCCATATTCTTTACTGATTTTTTGTGAAAAGCACACAAATGTATTTTATGAAAGTATTCTACACTTTTACTTCTTTAAATAACTGTTTTGCAAATATTGGTATTTTTCTATTGTTATCATTATTTAGCACTAAAGTTCAAAATATTTTTTCAATACTTAAAGAATAATTACCTTGGTTACTTCTCTAAGAAATTCTGTAAATGTCACAATCCTTCCTCCTCAGCATCTTCTTGTCAAGAATCTTCAAAAGAACAGACTTTCATTTAACCATAGGAGCCAAAAGCACATATAATAGGCTTTTGGAGAACATTTTTTGATTCTTGCAAGATTATAATAGCTTCCCAGCAGAAATGTTATTTATTAACAGAGAATGTAGTCAAGTGCAATTTGCAAGTCACTTTTAGTCCCAGAAACTTGCTCTCAAGAGGATATGCTTTTCACCAGAAGCTGTAGAGAATAGCTACATGTATCTCCAGTCATGTAATTTCGTTGTACTCTATGAATGCTAAGGAGCTAACAATGAGTTTGATTAGTTTCCAGCATTTTGCGATTGTTACTTACTTTTTCTGAAGGAGTTGCATTTTTTTCCTTACAACTATCTTAATACCATATATTTCTTAAAGTGTTAAATTCATATTAAGAAATGGGGAAAAAATTGTATTCAGTACTTTTGGAATTTTGATGAAAATTATTAAAATAGTTGCTTTGCTTTTATATTTACTTGCTTTCCTAATTCAGCATGATAGTGATAACAAAATGGCAGAACCAAATTATACCAACTTTCCATCAGCATCCCAGTCATCAGTATTTAATAACTCAAAGTTCTTTCTTCTTCTGGCACATCATACTAACCTGCCTATTTTCTCTGTAAATAATGAAAAAAATAAACAAAAGGGAATTGCAGGACATTGATATTTAATGACAGAAGGTCAAACTAGGTGCCCTCAATAAGTCAGTGTTGCTCACAATATATTTTTCTAAGGCCATGAATTTTTGTTTAAAAAATATTGCTTTGATCATCATACTTTAAACATCAATCTCCCATGTGTGAACTTGAGTTGCTATTTTAATGCTTTGAAAGACTACTTTTGTGGATTGACTTGATTTTTTTGGTTAAGTGTCTTAATATGAAAATTTAAATGCTCTTGTTTTTGTTCTGTCAGAACAAAAGAATGACTCACCGAAGTAATACATTATTAGAACAGAAATTTATTGGCAAAACGATGTTACTTTAAGAGGTTGTGTACTTACTAAATGTAGTTCTATAGGATTTGTCTTATTCCATATCTAATTTGTTTTCATGTTCCATATGCACAGATACAGAGTCATTTCACATATCAATTTGACACAACCTATGTTTCTTTTTCTGTAGATTCCAGTCTGGAGCATTTATCAAAAATAGGTTTAGCTGCAGTGCTGATGAGATAACGATTACAAAATGTGAAAGGAATAAATTTTGGCATTTTCCTTTTTGTGGCTGAGAAAATACTCTTCAGTGAGTGCTGCTGATAAAAAGGAGATCACAGCAGCCTAGAAGCCTCTCAGTAGATGTAAGTTTTCTCTCTGCAGTGTTCATGTGTGTAGTATTTAATATAAAATGAAATAAAATAAAATAAATGAACCAAAAATCTACCGGTGGCAGTTTCAGAATTGTTCTTCTTTCCTTAAATATATAAAAAATTCAACTGAAATTCTATTATGATGAATAATAAAACATCTAATATTTTTAATAATTTTCTACATATTCACACAGTCTTCTAACTTCTTAATATAATTTTATAAACTACACCATCACTGATACTTTATAGGCTAACAGAAAAATGACACTGTAAATTTAATTGCACTGTAGTTATAAATAGTTTGGAATTGGTTCTCACAACATTTTGTGGACTACTACTTAGAGTCAAAGAGCTGATTTTCTCTCAAATTTATCTCCAGAAATCAATGTCAACATTACACAGTAACAGTATAAAAACCTCAATATATTTTTTAATAGAAGAACTGAACAGGTGCAAACATGACAGGATTTTCTTCATAATTTAATTTTTGCTAACATATTTGCAGATAAAATGTTAATAATTGTTGGTTGCTTTGTTTCTTGGTTGGTTGGGGTTTTTTTCTGAAGTACTCATTCCCCAGTTTTACACTGAAGTTCAAAGCTGTCACGAGAGCCTACAGAAGAAATGAAAATAATGTTCTGTTCTCAAGCTTGATAGACAGAAACAGATCCTGTGAGCTGAGTACTATACTGCAGTTCAGATGTAATCCCTGCTTTTTAAATTTTCCATCAGTAACGCTTTGTGACATTTTTCAAAGAGAAGTAGTCCTGCCACAACCATGTTCATTTCCTGTCAAGCACCTGCAGATCACAAATGAACACAAAAGACAGCAATCCACCCAGAGGAGTTTTTCACCTTGAAATAGACTTTCCCTAGTGTCATATTACTGAAAGATCACAATTTCCTTTGTTTGCTGTGAACCGAATGAAAGTCACCGATCACAGAAACCATCAGACTTATGGCCATGAACAAAGCTAGCTGACACAATTTGGGCTGTGTGTATTTTACTTTATTTTCTTGAAAATTTTTTTTTTTTCAGAAATTAGGTCATTTCACTAACTGGAACAAAGGGCACTGGTTGTGCTTTTTTTTGTTCTAGGCATGACAGAGGAAAACTAATGCTATATCTCCAGCCCTGGGTTGCAGCTTGGCACTTTCATGGATTTTACAGTAGGGCTACTAATGCAATCACTCTTGAATTCATTTCAGTTAGAGTCAGTCAGGGTAGCTACTGTCTAAATTATTTAAGCTAGCCCATTTCTTTTTGACTGAAATAGATTAGAGGACAATTGCATACAGACCTCATATAATATTTGAGGACATGAGTATAACTTTTTCATTTAGAAAAGCCAGAAGCAAAGGAGAACTTGGGTACAGACAGACTCAGACTGTGACAAAAACTAACAAGGCAGTGTGTTCTTCATCTCCATAGTTATCCATTCTTTTGCGGGATGGAGGCTTAACAGATAAGGGAAAGGAAAGGAAGAACTCTACTATTATGAAATAAAAATTTGCCTAGATATGTAAAATTGAATGAACATTTTATGTTCATTTCATTTTCCAATGCATGTGTCACAGCCTGGTAAATATTAATGTGTTTCTGCTCACTAAACTAACCATTTTCAGGTTTAGTGTGATCTACATGTGTGTCACATGAAAATTGAGTGCTCAACTCTAGAACAGAAACACCCAATAAAGTAAAAGGCCCCAGGGGTCAGCAAACCTGCCCTAGGTGAGATAAAACGAAAACAACAAACCCACCGCATCAACAAGCCAGAACAACACCAAGCACACTAAACAGTGTTAAAGGGTGATTTTGTAGTTGTGACTGAAACATATGCCAGCGTATATAATCTGCAGAATGTGATCTTTCTACAGAAGAGAGCATGGCTACTCACAAAATTGCTTCTGAATTAACTTCAATAAAGTCACCCAGACTAGCTAAATTATTTAAGCTATATAATTTCAGTTTTGTCCATTAGCTCATTCATATTACAGAATACTTTAAAAATAAAAAGTTGCTCATTTGTCTCATTTCTCAGTTGCAGTAATGAAGCAAATCTTGCTTCCATGGTGTTCTTCATATTATAGCTGTGTATAATAATAGTATGGCTCTGTTTTGTATATCTATGCATCCCAACAAAGGAAACACTGTAAGCACCAAGTTTTAATAAGCTAAAAAAAGTAAATTTAATGGAAGAATTCAGTTGGATGTGCAGGATACTTCACAGTTAGATTATTCCTAGCAGCAGAGGTTGTACTATTGTGTATGGTCTGTGGTCTTCTGTGTGGTTTGTTTGGTTGGTCAGTTTTTATTTTATTTTTTAAATATTCAAATAGTAACATTTTAAATAATACCTATGTAAAATAGGTGTGGCTTTTTGTTAATCTCTGATATACTTCCATATATTCATGTGATCAATTTTCTTATTGTTTTAACTTCGTGGAACCGTTTTCTGACTGACTGAACACTAGTTAACACAGAAGTTTCCCTTTTCTTTCCTTATCATTGCTGTAAGATTCAGCAATACATTAAATCAATTATTTTCTTTTTTTTCATTTAAATAAAATATAGCCTTTAATAAAATTAACATAAATATACTTATTTCTTTCTACAATTAGGTGAAATTAGGTAGCAAATTATACTTAAGATATTAAATGGAGAAAAGAACAATTAAAATTAAAATAAAATTTCTGTGAGAATGAAAACATCTGCATCTTTTACTTATTTATTATCTGAAAAAAAAATTAATACTAATATTCTTCAGTCATTTTTTCCTGTGACCATTGAATAGACTTTCTTATTCTTCTGGGCACTATAAATAGGATTGCTACCGATCCCCTGAACAATATATTTGTGTTTTGCATATGTGTCACTGTGCTTGTAAATTTCATTTGTATGACCTTAGTCTGTTCAAGTAATGTTCCAGTTCATTTCTTTCAGGTTACCCAATGACATTTCTCTTTTCCTATACTTTTGTATTGCTCTTTAAAACAAAAGGTGACTTAACACATCTTTTATTCATCCTCTTCAATAATTTCTCAGAAGTACAGCATTTTATCTGACCATATATTGACTTCCTATGTGTTTGTGTGTGTATATATACATACCTTTTTTTCTTCCGTGGAAAATGTTGTAAAATATGTCTCTTAGTTGTTGATATTGCTAATTGCAATCTTAGAGCAAAAGTCCAGAACGCTTATTCTGGAGAACCCCTAAAAACAAATAAAAAGAGAATGTAATCAAGGATGCAATAAATATTGTCAAAAAACCAAGAATTATCTATTACAGTATGGGAAGATATTTTGTGATAGAGATTTTTTTTTTTTTTTTTTTTTTCTTTTTAGGATACCCATAGTTTTGTGCATTTACCTTTCTTAAATGACTGTCTTTGTCTTTGGTATAATTTAATCCACAGGGAATCTCAAAATGATTGTCACTATCACTCGCTGTCACCTCTGTGGGAGTAGTCTTGTACCCTAAATGTTTTACAAGTGTAAGCAAGGAAATTTCTTGTACCTTATATTACCTGAAAAAAAACTCAAAACCAACAAAACAAACAAAAAAATAGGATAAGTTTAAAGAAGCCTTCTTTCTTCTCTTCTATAGGTATATTCAGTAGTTTGCAATCCAATTGTCTTCATTTCTGTACAGTTCTTTCTAACACTATCCTGCCACCTAAGATGAAATTTGTCTTGTTATCCCACAAAAGGTAGCTAACCATGGCCAAGAGCTGAATACCAACACAGACCCTCACACAGCTCACCTCCCTCCCATGGGGTGGGGTGATAGTAGAAAGCCATTAAGGGTTACGGATTGAGACAAAAGTAGTTACATAAGTGAGGTCAAAACTGTACATAAAAGCAAAGCAGAATACCCCACTTCCCATCAGCAGACAGGTGTTTAGCTAATTCTGAATGGCAGGACCTCAGCACGTGAAATGGTTACTTGGGAAGAAAAACACCATAACTACAAGTGTCTCCTCTTCCTCCTCTTTCCCTTTTATTGCTAAGAAGATGCTATATAGTATGGAATATCCCTTTGTCAGTTGGGGTCAGCTCTCCTGGCTGAGTGCCCTACTAACTTCTTGTGCACCTTCAGCTCAGTTGCATACTGGGGAGAAGGGTGGAGGCAAAACTGTGATGCTGTAAAAGCAGAGTTCAGTAACAGCCAAAATACCGGTGCCTTGTTTTAGCCACGATCCAAAACGTAGGATCATGCTATGAAGACAATTAGTTCCATTCCAGTCAGATCCAGTAATACGTGTAAATGTATTACAGGAGTTTTATTGAAGATGGGAAAGATAATGTTACAGACTACAATAATATCTAAGTCATCATCTAAGGTAGCAGTCCAAATCAAAAGAAAACAGAAGTGAAACTCCATAAAGAATAAGAAACTTCACCACTTGACACATTCTATTTTCGTTTTTATTTAAATATGATGTATAATTTGCTGGTTAGGGTTTCCATTAAAAATAAAAAATACTTCCATTCATTAAAATAGACAATGTGATATTTTTCACATTGCTGTTAGGAATTATGGATTCCAAAATAATAAAAAAGCAATTAGTAGAAAAGTTACACTGAGAAATCAGAGAAAACTCTACTACTACTGTATTTTCAATGAAACACACTTCTTATCTGTAGGTTTTTCAGTGTAACTAATAAGCTCAGAAGTTCACTGATAGCCAAACAACACAATGATATGAAAAACTTTGTGTTTTGCTCTTATGCAAGTATCAAAAGAAGCTCTGCAAAATAGAAACAAGAATTATGAGTTTTAGATGTGGCCCAATTTAGCAAACTAATTTCCCAACATACTAATTTAACTGCTCTGAAAAGAGCATGAAAAGAAATTCTAAATAATTTCTATTTAGAATAGAATTCCACTCCACATATCATAACTGGAGTTGCAAAAGTCCTGCTTCTTCCTCTCTAGAATGCTTGGCAAAGTGAAAAAAATAGATAAAGTAAATCAGAAACAAATAAGGAAATAAGATTAATTGTCATCAAGGGATAATTTATGACACTTGTTTTTGTGTTAGCCTTGTCTTCTAGCTCAAACAGATTTTTCCCTCTATGATATTTATTCCAGATACCTATATTAATACTGAACAGTCATATTCTATTGAAGTTTTCATTTTTCTGGGGTGACAAGCCAAAGTTTTACATCTTCTCTCATACAGAAGGCTGTCAATGCTCTTGATCATATTAACAGCCTTCCTCTGCATTTATCAAGTCTGCATCAATCTTCTTATTAGAAACACTCAAAACTGCATGTAGTGTTCCAGATGAGGTCTTACTAAGTCCTTCTGCAATAATAGTTTTTAACCATCTCTACTGGACGTATTTTATGGCTTGAATATCTGATAGACTTTTGTCTCTTTTCCGTAATCACACCAAACTGTCATCTTCTACTCAGCCATAGTAGACACAGGACTTCCTTATGGTTCTTTATTTTTGTGAAGATTAATGGCTTGAGTTAATCACTTGAATTTTGAGTTATTAAGGGTAAGGAAAAATTTTAAAAAAAAAATTAACTTGATATAAAATCTTCATAAGTAGGGAATCCAACAATCCTACCACCTCAGAAGGTTGTTTATTTTTTTTTTCCATAGAATCACAGACTATATGAGCTATGAATCTATATACACGATATTAAGTGGCATCAAGAAATGCTTACAAAAGAAGGTTTCAAGAGTCAGTTTTTCTCAAAGAATAAACAGTGGGATGTAAGGAATTTTTTTTGTTTAAAAGAATCATATATACATATTTCATATATACAACCTCTTTATCATATAGATATGAATTGTATGCTATGCATTTTGTATATATGTCTGTGTATATATCTATTTGTATTCATGCACCTTTACTTCTAACCATTGATTTTACAATAAAAATACATTTTTTCTTCATACAAACAAACAAAAATTAATCCCTTTTATATACCTTCCCTCTAAAAATAGACTGAGAAAGAGAAATGTAGGATTGTAAGAAATGTAGTAATATTTGCTAGCTCAAAATGCAGGAGGCTAAAGGTAAGATGTAAATAAACTTGAAGCTTAGTAGTAGGGAAGAACACAAGAAACTTCCCTGCCTTTAATTCACCTTCTTAATTACAAAGGAGAGGTATTTATAAAGCACAGGTAGTGTACTGATCAGTCCTACAGCAGAAAAGTATGCAGTAATTTTATGTTTTCGCTCCTTCAGGTTTAATTTCAATACTTTACAGTTATTGGCTTAAATCCTAAAACCTGGTATTTAATTTTACAGTATTGAGCCATTAGGTTTAACCCCATAACTTACTATCTTGCTTTTCAATATTAAACCAAATAACAAACATTTGATAAGTGGATTCTTTTTAATCTGTATACCAGTCTTTCATGACTATAGCAATAGATCAATTTCCAGTGTTATTAAGACCTTGTTGACCATTTTCAGCGTAAGTGTTATCTTCTGTACTCAGTGAAAAGAATAGTCACAGGAGTTGGAGGAATTCGAAAACAGTAAGTTAAAATGGATATAACTTTTTTTGTGGCTTTATCCAGAAGATCAGAGAGGCAATCTACATTCCTGCTGTAGCTGTGCTATAAGTAGGCCACAAAGCCAGCTGAGATTGTGTTATTTCTGCCTCATCAGTTAGCACCTTTGAATGAGAAGGCAGATATGATTTATGGTGAAACAGAGGCTGACAGAGCCCAGCTGGAAATGTTCATACTATGGTAACTGAAATGAAAAAAATGGGTTAGTGTTGAAATGCAAAATGTAATCTAGGTCATATAAAAGAAGATAAGTAATTCATTCTCATAAAACTGACAGACAAGAGTTCTAAAACAAGTGTTTGTATCTTCTTTGATTAACAATGCCAGTAATATGTTTTCACTGTAAAGGTATTCTCTCTTCTTCCTCTTATCTTACAGACTAAACTTAATTGCAACCAAAATCTATTGCTGCCTGTAGGTGGTTTGATGACCTATGATAAACAAATTATCAGACTATCCCAGGTGAGGGTGGACAGGTGTCTGAACACATAACCTTCACAGTTGGTATTTATTATCAAGCTTGTTGTAAGGATCAGCAAACAGTGCATTTTTATCATTCTAATATTTAGTACGCAACGTTTCTACAAAAATAATAGCATTTTGATATAATGTTTGGGAAAATACTTCAAAAAATCCTACTGCTTTTCCATAAACAATAAAATTTAAATATCTTGATTGTGTGTATGTGGATTTATGTGATTTTCTGTAAGAAATTGTGGTTTGGTTGTTTTGTTTTGTTTTGTTGTGATTTTTTTTTTGTTTTGTTTTGTTTGTCATTTGTTTTTTTTTTTTGTTACTGTTGCTGCTGCTGTTTTAGTTTTGGTTTGGTTAGGGATTTTTGTTGTTGCTGTTGTTGCTATTCAGTTTCTTGTAAGGAGCAAAATGAAATTACTGAAATTCTGGCTAAAGAAGTAAAATGTCTCATGTACTCCCATCCAGAACTAGAGATGAATTTTATGCACTGGGTATATTTGCAATGCATTTTCAGATGATGTCTGAGCACATTTTGGTCCCCAATCTATTTACCCCACTACAGTCTTGCATATATGCTCTAGCACCTTCTGTCTTGGTTGACCACCCTCTTGTGAATGTCCTGGGTATACAGAAGTTGTGGTATGTTGACCTCAGTCTCCCTGGTGACACTGTATAAAGCTTCTGTCCTCCTTCATTCTGCTATAATATTCACAAAAAAGAACGGGATAGAAAAGCAAATAATGACATTACTGGTTCATTGACTGTTCCAAACCAAGTTTCTGGCCATGGTACACACAGAGCAACTTAAGTCAAGTAGAAATTATGAGTGTATCTCCAAAAAGGTTCCAGAAGCTAAAAAAGTGTGATGGCAGCCATTTCAGTACCAGTTTTCCTGGGATGACACAGACTGTTGTAATCCTGAATATAGCATAAACCAGTTTCATTGGGTGATGAGATGGAGAACACTTATATTAAGAAAACTCTCTGCTTGGTTTTTTTGGATGTATCTTGGAAGATTAGATAGAATTATGAATTTTCATTTTTTTCTATCCACAGAAAATTCAGGTTTTTGCCTTGGAAATTTATGTTGCATGGCACAGGAAAAAAAGAATAGAAAGAATTACTATTTCTGCTCTTGATCTATTATTTATTTTTACCCAAGAAATGGTTGTAAAAGCATATTGGGGAAAAGTTACAACCCTGAACAACTGAAGAACATGACAGTAAAAATATTACTGATTGAATAATAAAAAATGTGATTGGAATGGAAAGAAAAGTGTGATTTGGTTCAGAAACATATAATTCTGTTTCATAAACCATACACTACATTGAATTTATCCTTTTTCTTGTAACATACAAGAAATCTGCATGATTACAATTTCGAGAACTCTCACTGCAGTTTTAAAATTGAATTTTAAATGTGTATGCCAAAATCTCCTACAGATGCTGGGTGAAGACGCCACTCACTCTTTTTGATCTCCTGCAGCATACAAAGCTGTCATCATATACTTTGCGTAACATTACCATATCAGTAGTTTACCTCTCTTAATTTTTGCTTCTTCCTAATATACTGATATACGATTTCATTTATGCTCTATTTTTATGACCTGTATGATTTTTTTCATAGCACCAATATTTACTTACAAATGCTTTGTTTTTCTTTTTAATTTCATCATAAGATATGCTACTTTTAAAGGGATTTATCTAATTTTACTTTCTCTGCGCTTTTCTGAAACTTGTATCTTTATTGAACAGTTTCCTTAATTTCTTCTTTACTGTCCCTCTGTTCTCTCTAGCAAGTTTTTTTCTGCTAATCATGTCCTCATGAGCCTCTTTGCTATCTGATGTGTGCTCATTATTTTTCTTAACTTATTCTTATATTTATCCCTGTCCTTCTAATTTCCTAGTTAGAGGAAGGTATGATGAGGATATTTCCATATGGACAAGTTAATTATTAAAATAAAAAAAAGAAAGTGAGACAGTTTTTTTCCACCTTCAGCATTTATAAATTCTATCTTGCAGAATTTACCATACAGTGAAGGCACCTTTCCTTAAAAAATTAAAAATAAATTATGCCTCACATAATGTAAAAATACAGTCCAGATTTTTATCAGGCAACACTTGTGTCCAAAAATCTTTTATTCTCTATTGAACCTGTAATATAGCTAAAATGTACAGATTTGCCATCAATTTTATTTATTACATTTATATTATAATATAGCTGAAATGTACAGATTGCCGTCAATTGCATTTGTCACACTTATACTATATATTAATTACACTCAAATGCTCAAAGTATAATCTACTTTTTTTGATACATAAAATGTACATAAAAGACATAAAATGTACCCTAGAATTCATAGTGGTAGTTTATCAAATGCTAACAATCTAAATTAATTTCTTTGAAATATGTTTAAGAGGTTGTATGTACTATTTTACAAATTTCTTATTAATTTTCTCATCATAATAATTAAACTGTAACAAAATTATGTATGTTAGAGGACTTTTGAAAGAAATTAGAATTATTCTACCTAATTTTTATATGAAGATCCACTAAAAAGATTTAAGAAGTTCCTCTTAAAATGTTGCTTTTTGTATTCTCTCTGAAAAACTATTATACTGAAAAATACATTACTGAAATCAGTGAAAGATTTCCTGTTTCTGGAATATATTCAGAATCTCCTTGTGGTAGCCTCCAATTAGAGATTAGCAGTCAAGTTGTCAGAATTACCAGGGCTATGAAAACTCACTGATAATATTGGTAACCTTTTGCTTCCTCACTGATAATAATTTCAGGACTGTTATTCACTGGTTTTTTAAGGAAGGAGAATAGTGAAGGACATAAGAGTAGAACTTGTAAAGCACAGCAGCAGTAAACATGCAGCGTGTCTCTTCTAATCTAGGAAGGGATGACATGCTGTGCTTATTTTGAAGAACTGTAAAAATGGGAATTGCAAATGGGAAATAGAAGAGAGAAATGGGAAACATATACTTCAACAACTACTTACCTTAGGCTGTCATTTCTTTATAGAGGAAACCAGCAGTAGGTCAAGATTTAATCTGAAAGTTTAGAGTGTGATGTTTCATAAAATGGACCTCTTTCTCCTCAAAGTATGTCTCAGTATGTTTCTCACTTTATTTCTGTGAAATCTTTGAGGTAACAGGCAGATCAGACATGTAGGTACCTGGCAGGATTTGATTCTCTCGAAATAAATTTCATTAAACTTTACCATGCTCCTCATTGTCTATCTTTGAACTGTGTTATTTACTTCTAAATCTTGCCATTGTCAAGGCTCCAGAAACTTTTCTTTGCCCCCTTAAACTAAAAGTTTCTCAGGTATAAGTACAAAAAAAAAAAAAAAAAAAAAAGGAGTTAAGCAGAAACTGATGTAGCTTATGTAATGCCAAACTTGATTTCAAAGCAAAATCTGACAAAATGTAAGAATTCAAGTAGGAGTGATGTACGACACATAACCATAAGGACCAGACAGATGCCACTTTTACAGTAGAAGGATTATCATCACAGCAGCAATTGGATTAAGATAACCAGTGTGTTTAGAAGCCCTGCTCATCCCTGACCCCACTCCCATACCTACTGCAGTGTACGTGGAGCAATAAATGTAAAAATTAACATACACTAATAATTTTTTGTCTTTCATAGGTCTTTGTATGTTTTGACTTTGAATAATGTGTTGATGAAACTATATCTTTTATAAACAAGATTTGTCATACCAGTGATTTTCTTTTAATACTTTTTATGTGTGTGTGACTTTCTATGCTCACTATTAAAGTACTTAGTAAGCCTGAAATCAGACACCTTGGGGAATATGACCAGACATGCAACTGCAATCACATAGACCTTTGTGTCATATAAATTTATTTGTATGTTGGGGTCAATATTACAAAAAACCTCTTTACTGCTGCAATGCATCATGTATTTTGAGGTAGTATTCTTTGTACTTTTAATCCTGGGAATGTAAAATACAGAGTTACAGCACTTGCAACTCTCCGCAATTCTTTTTAACTAAAATATAGTTATAATTTATTTTCTTAAAAGAAGTTTAGATGCATTCTGCATGAATTCCTCCTAAAAACATTTCTTTTTTTCGGACAACAATCCAGATCACTCACTTTCCTCCACTTACTGATCTGCATTTGTGCCAGCTCCCAAATTTTCCATCAAACGTAGACAGTCAGATGTAATAAGATATCCTGAATAGATAGGCTTGCTTTTCACATTATATCCCAACATCAAACAGCACTGCCTAAACTATTTCAAGACTTAGTAACTCTGATCATAAATATTGTCAACTACTTGCTGTTAAGGCCCTATGGAAAATCTTTATGCAGTAGTCTTATAAACAACCCACTTGCTCTGGATTTTATGAAAGCTTGAGTTTTATGTTCTCATCTTAGGAGCAAATGGTCACAGAACTCTCACTTGTAGAGTGCCTTAGTAACTAAGGTATTCATTCCAGGTGATGTCATACTCATATCTTTCTGTAATGGAGTCATAAAAGGAAGGATTATAGGTTATCTGCCTCCCTGTCTGAGCTTTGATATGCCCAGTTTGAAAACGTAGAGTAACTACCCATGATCCCCATTTGTGTCAACTGTTTGTAGGAAAAAGTGAAAGCTATTGGCAAGAACAAATCAATCTGCAATTTAGCTTAACTAGATTGCTTTGCAGGCAGACCTTGTTAACCCACATGTGATATGTACCACACCTCAGAAACTGGCTGGTTTGGATTTCTGAGAACTCTATTGTCTATGAATTCTATGTATATGATGTCTACGATCCATATCATCATACAGAAGGATTGAAAAGCTATTTTAACAATCATTTAGTATTTTTAAAATTATATAAACTGGAAAACTAGATCTGCTTGATGTGGAGTCCACACATTCACTTAAAGATATTTCATACCAAGTCAGAGTGGTTTGCTTCTCATAGGCATCATTTCACTTCTCAAGTAATAATCAATTTCACATATATTTAATATTTTTTGTCAGTATGCCCATATTCTTGCAATTACCTATTTAAAGAAATTATATAAATAAAGGAGGATTATTTTATTTTTGTTTGAAGACTAAAATTTCTTAGGTTCCGTAGTTTCTCCTCCTTTCTACCTGAAACTGTCTTCCTTTGAATAATTATCTTGGGATTCTGTTCATAACAACTGAAAGAGTATAGCTGGATATCTGACATATCAGTTCAGAAACTTGAGAAAGTCACTATTGCTTTTTTAATGCAGTCCTCTAACTTAAATCATCACTGTCTTAAATTTATTTTTGTGTTACATAACACGGAGTGTCAACGATGTATTACGTTTATCTACCTTGTCCCAAGAATCAGATATCAGAGCAATTTTGAAGACAAATTTAAAATTTGTTTAGCTTACGTATTACTTAATTATTTCTGTAGTCCCTAGGAATATTTGACAATAAATTTAAACTTTTCTAAATACTTGTTTAGGATAGGTTTAGAATAGCCTAAGTCCAACAGAACTGAACCAATCTTTTTTATACATACTTATGCTTTCATTAAGAAAAAAACAAACATATATTTTTTAAATGTCTAAAGTATATTAAATCACTTCCTCTAACTGCAAAATGAACTGAATCACTTTCCCCTACTTGACCCACTGCTGAACAAGTGGGGCACAAACCCACTTTTTCTACCCTTACATTAATAAAAAATAGCCCTTACAAATGTTTTGGCTCCAGAACTCAGTCAGTGTATTCAGCATGTGCCTTAAATGGAAGCACAGTTGTGGTGAGGTCATTTTGCTTCATGATACAAATTAGATTTAGTTGTCTATATCTGATTTTCTCATCTTAAATCTCTTTATAGTCAATGGGGGAAACAGACAATTTGAGGCATATCTCATCAGACCTGATGAACTAGATATTTACCTGAGTATGAGGTGACTTATACTCAAAAATTCCCTATTTCCCTCAGTGCCTTAGAAAGATGGTTGAGATGTCCATCTAAATTCTTATGAGGAATTGTGCCAAATATTTCCCATTCTTCATATAGTATATAACATAATCACTCATCTACTCAAACCATGACATTTGGGTTTCTTGAAGCTCAATTCTTGAAGCTACAGGAGTCTTTAGAATTTTCTAGTGAAACAATGACATTTAAACTCAGAAATTAAAAAAAAAAGAGTTAATTATTTCGTTATATTTTTATTATGGTGATGATTATTATTATTTACAACAACATTTTAAACAAAAGCCTTTAAATTCCAGATAACTTCTCTTTTAGGTATAACAGACCTTATTGAATAAAAGTCCTAAATTTCTACAACCGTAGTTAAACAATGGTAATAACTTTAAGTAGCTTTCCAGTATATCCTGCAGCTCAGTGGTACTAATTATTTAGGAAAAAAAATAAAATTGGTAGAACTCCAGAGAGGAGTATTATCCCATTCTGCTTCAGAACAGTTGTCTACTCTGGTCTAGATATTGAATTATGAGTGTGTCGTTGTGTCTGAACCTGCTTCTTCATGGGTTTACTTAGGACAAACAGAAGAATATTTTAATATTTCTAAATACCTTCAAATCTGAATACTTATCCAAGTTCATACTGAGAGTAAAATGTCAATTTTCAGTGATTACTCAACATACAGAGCACAGTGAAAGTAGAAGTTGGTCCTTTGTTTAATGCTATAACAGACAAAATATTCTACCTTACATTGAACTCCAGTGCATGTATTTTTATAGATTTTGTACTTATTTTTCATAGATTAAGGATTGTCAGGACCCTTCTATTTTCATATGCTATCACATTACCTTCAGCTGAAAAAATATTGATAACATAGATGTACTATTATCTTTGTATTTTTTTCAAACATATAAATAATTCTCCAATTCCTTGTCTTAGAAATATGTTTTCACTCAACCCTATAAATTGCCAGCAAAGTCTATCAAATTATCTGCTACTGAAGATATTTTACAAAATTGTTATATTAATGGCTTTCGTTCAGTTATACACTTACCTTCAGTTGTACATATGTCCATAGCTCACAGATTAAAAAAAACACAAAACCAAACAAACCCCAAACTCTGTAGGTAGTGGTGGTAGAGAAACAGAGGAAAAGGTCACCACTAAAGAATGTTTCAAGTATTCAAATTTTGTTTGGCTTCAGGTTCTGAAGGACAAAGGTGCCCTCTAAGGAGGTCCAACAGACAGTTGGTACAAATCCTGTTACTTGCAAAGAAGAGCCACATGCCGAGAGGCCCCTTTATCCAAGGCCAGCCCAAAAGTATGACAGGATTACTGGGGTAGACTTTGGGCTTTGCATGGTACTACAAGACACAGGCAAACTTATTTGCAAAAGTGGAAAACCAGAAAAAAATGCCAGTTTCGGAATATGTGCATGGGGACAGTAAGAAAAAGACCTAAAGGGGATCCTAAAAAATATCACCGGAACCAAAAGAACTGGTCAATGAGCCCACGAGCTACAAATTTTATTTGAAGGTAGGTGTCACACAGAGAGGGAAGGTAGTTGTTGGTGGGTTCTCCTTTACTGCATAGGAAGACATTTAATGGTTTAAACAACAACCACAATAAACTTCATCCCAAATGCAGCAAAAGATTTAAATTAAAATTATGTTGGTATAAGCATCATTAGAGCTCAAGCTCTTGAAAAATGCAATTATCTCTGCTCCTACAAGTTATGTTCAAAGAAAAAATATATAAGTTGATCCAAGGTATTTATAAATTTCAATTAGGACTCTCAAGCTTCATTGACTTCTCTGTTTGAATCTCTATAATATCTATTAACATAATTTTCCATTTGGGGTACAAGATAAGCATCTTGTTAGTTTTTAGTATTACTGGATGGCCTAGTATAGCACATGATTTGAATGAGTAGTACGAAAATAAAAGTATCAGTTTCATTTTTCAGATACTGCCCTTTTTTATTTTGACAATTTCTTCAAGGCAGTGTTTTTGTTTTGTCTGAAATTTATGAACAAGGTAGTTTGAAATATTAGATGAGCAGAAAAGACTTTAGCACAACACTATATTTATATTTTATTAATTACCTATATCTCTGTTCTAGACTAACTCTAAAAAAGAATCCATAAATACTGTCATTGAAGTCTTTTTATACCCATTTCACAGTAGAATGTGTGTAATTTGAGATTTCCTTCACAGTGATGCATCAGTGGACATAAATTGCTAATTATGCAGTTTGATAAACACAAATGGTCTTCAGCATTTCTTTAAAAGTGCTGACATGACACGTTGCTTTCCACAATGTCAGGAAATAATGCTGCTGATCAGCATAAACTCTTTGAATTTTGGTTTTATATAAACTTTCTACAGAGAATTATATGAGTAAGCTCCATGGATCTGCTCAAACACAGATCTGTTCAAAGATTTCCCATCTGCAAGGAATACATAAGAATTTATTACTGATTCACAAAAAAAATTCTTTCACATTTTTATTATCTAGATTTTCACTATTGTCTAGGTGCTATAACACAGCTTGATCATCAGGGCAGGTTGACCTTGTGTTGTACGCTGTTTGTGGTGCTGAAGTTTTTGGGGTGTGGCTATGGCTACCACAACAGGAAGAGGAGATAAATTCTCTTTATCTTAAAAGCTATTGTCCCCACCTTCAATATATAATGAACTACAAGGAAAGAAAAACACAGAAACAGAAAGTGAAATGAGCTTGAATGAGTCACCCATTAATTTAATCTAGAAAAAAATCTGCCAACATTAACTATCCTGGCTACTGTCTCTTCTTGATGTAGTATTAAAAGAAGTGTGGGAACAACATATAACGAAAAAGATTTTCTGCATGAAATAAAGGGTTGCTGAACTGAGCAGATTGGGCAGACAACAGCATGTTGCAGTAGTTTAGGATTCTAAGAAGTAGAAAAGCAGTGCCATGTGGGGTTGAATTTAAAACTGAGTGCAAACACTAAGGTGATATCTATGTGTTCATGTGACTGGGTTTTTTAACCAAATACAATTTTTGATTATTCTGTCACATGTCATTCTGAACCATATTGTGTTAACTATGACACAATAGACTTTTATTTGCCTCTTCTGCCAAATTATTCTTCCACAAGAAACTGTATTGACCTTCTGGATTCTATTAACTGATCTAAAATAAAGTGACAAATGTTCTTAAAAAAAGCATTTAAAACATCCAGGATGTGAAGAAAACAAAACAAAACCAACAACCGACCAACCAACAACAACAAAAAAGCACCCCTTTGCTCTCAGATATTATTAAAAGCAGCAAAATGGAAGATAGTTCACAAAATTTGGATGTTCAAAAATGGCCATTGAGCTGCGGAAAAATTATTTTTGTACTGCAGTTTTAGAAAAACTAGGCAATTGTACGAAAGACCATATTGAGGTGAAGGAAAAAACCAAATTCTTCCAAAATTAGGAATTTTTAATCACATTTTATCAATATTAAGGAAATTTCAAGGGTTATAAATATGTTCTGGATCAGTCATGAACAGTATTGGTAAACTAGATTTTATGTTTGATCTACCCTGCATTTTCTGTCTTGATTTTAGTCATGAAAATGTCTTATAACTATCAAGTTATATTGACCTTTTCATTAGAGTACATCTTGAGTTTTTCAATCATTAAGTTAATTTTTATGCCAGATTTTTATTTTCTTGTTGAAAGTACAATAAGAATTAAAATGGAAATGGATTGAATCTAGGATAGGATTGAATGAAGCTGTTCTGCTTGAAAACTTTTGAAATGGAAATTTATATATCTATATAAAAAAAGGTCTTCCTCATTTTTGTTGACTTGTTCAATGGTCACAAACACTCAACTTTCTGAGAGACAGGAAATTAAATTGAATTAAATATATCATATTAAAGACTTTAATGTTTTAATGTAGGTGTTACTTAAAAAACGTCATCTTGCTTCTCTGAAGGAAGGCATTTTAAGAGGTGAAAAAATTGTATTAGCTTTTATTACAGACTGTTAGTTCAGTCGTTGTCACATATAAATGTGTTTTACCATTCAATGTCCATTTCCAACCTTTAAGGGTACAAAAAGAAAATTATTTTTGAGTTTTATGCCCAACATACAGAGCAGTAATTCAGAGCTTCATAGAACCACAGCAAAGTGTCTAATGCACTTGTGAAATGTGAAAACTTCTACCTTGAAGCAACTGAAATATCTTGTCAACTGCAGCTTTTTTAGTCTGGATCTGAATGGTAGCCACAGTTGCAAATTACCAACACTTTTTAAATGAGGATGCACTCACATACAGTGAAATTTTTGCTCACTTTATTTTGTGTTTACTGGTTGTATAGGCCAATATTAACATGGAGAAATATGTGATTACCTGATTTTACTTAGAGAGATAAAATGAATCTGTACATGAGGACAAAATTTAAAGCTAGGACAGTGGAATATGTTCCAAAAATATACCATTGGAGAGAATTCAGTGCAACATGTTCCTTAGTGTCTTGAGAGAATACATATCAGATATGTCCTTATTTTCCTAAGGCTAAAGCCTCTTAGTTTTGTAGAACAATTTGTATGGACAGTAACCACTCCAGCCTTTGGGAATGTGAGATGTTCAGTGTTTGAAATGTGTCAATACAGTTCCGGCTGTGAATGAAATCAATGTCTGTCTTTTTCTTTCTTTTAGCTTGTTTTAGCAAGGTGTTGATTAAACTATGATGAGAACTGTTGTTGCAATTAACACTAAATGAGATTTGTTAATTGCCTTCTTTTGAAGAAAGCTATGGCTTTTTTTATGCTACCCTTTGTGCTCCTTGTGAATTGATATAGGGAGTAAGGATAGTGAAAATTCACTGTGGAGGTAGTGACAATTCAAAATTCAATCTAATTACTACAACTACAGCTGGCATTAGAATTTAAATTAATGAAAATGAAAAGATGTAAAAAATGGCACTTAAGCCAATGATTAGCCAAAACATCATTTGTGCAATATGTTTATTTTTTTATTATTTAGATTTATTAAAACTAGTATATTGGTATTAAAGAAAAACAGACAATCAAGCAAACAACAAAACACACACACACCAAAAAAAAAAAATCTAACCCCCTCCCCAAAAAAAACTTAACACCAAAAACCAAGAGACCAAACACTGTGGTTCTTGTGGGCTCACTTCTCAAACTTGTCCAGTTTGCTCTGGAGCTCTGGGTGTCATCCCTCCCTTCTCTTGTGTCAACAGCACCTCTAACCTCTGTGTCATCTGCTGAGAGGGGCACTCAACCTTGCTATGTCCTTGATAAAGATATTCAAGAACACTGGTCCCAAGGTAGAGCCCTGAGGGCTCTGAAGGTACTTTTCATTGGTCTCCATCTGGACATAGAGTCATTGACCACAACTCTGGTTGCATACAGCCAGCCAATTCCTTATTGAACAGATAGCCCACTCTTCAAATCCATGTCTCTCCAGTTGTGATGTGGAACTGTGTGAAAGACCTTACAGAGATGTAGTTAAATGACATCGGTCAGTCATATCTTGACAACCATTGCAGTCACTCCATCATAGAAGGCCATCAGACTGGTCAGGAACAATTTGACTTAGCAAAGCTGTTCTGGCTGCCTCAAATCACCTCCTTGTCTTTTATGTGCTTTAGCATGTCTTCTAGGAGGATCAGCTCCATGATCTTACCAGACAGAGGTAAGGCTTACCAGTCTGTAGTTCCCCAGGTATTCCCAAGGAAGGAAGACTAAGGAGATGCTGGAGCTGAACTTAGGGAGGAATGCGAAGGATGACAAGGGCTTCTGCAGGTATATCATCCAAAAGAGGAAGGTCAAAGAAAGCATACCTCCTTGATGTAGTTGCCAAGCCACTCTATATTTGAAAAGTTATGGCATTTAGGTGAAGTCCCTAGTAACTGGAAAAAGGTTAACATTATACCATTTATAAAAGGGTAGAAAGGAGAACAGTGGGAACTAACTGTCAAACTCACCTCTATGCCTGGGAAGATCAAGGAACAGATTCTCCTAGAAGCTGTGCTAAGGAGAATAGAGGTGATTTGAGGGTAGTGATTTGAGACAGCCAACATGCCTTCACCAAGGGCAAGTCCTGTCTGACCAACCTTATATACTTCTACAGTGGAGTGACTATATAAGTGGATATGGGAAGGGCTACAGATTTCATGTATCTGGAATTCTGTAAGGCCTTTGACACAATCCTTCCCCCACATCCTTCTTTCAAAATCGGAGAAAAAAGGATTTTGCAGGTGGACTTTTTGTTGGATGAGGAATTGGCTGGATGATCACATCCAGAGAGTAGTTGTCAATGGCTCAGTGTCCTGATGGACATCAGTGGCAAGTAGTGTCCCTCAGGAGTCTGTATTGGGACCAATGTTATTTATATTTAAATATCTATATTTATATTTGTATCTTCATTAGTAAAACAGACATTCTATAATTCTATAATTTTTAAGGTGCTTATATAATACAGTGGAGTTTTCTATTCAGATTGTATTTCTATATTTTACTTTTTGTTCCTTACTTTATTTTATGTATTTAACCTTAGGCACAATAATCAAATATATTCCTTTTATGTAGCAACCAGTCAATTGGATTGGATTCACTTGGTCTCCAAATAGCATGGTATTCAATAACAGAGAATTTTTTTCTGTAGTGAAGAGGATTGGACAAGATAACTCTTCAGGGGTCCCTTCCAACTTTATCTATCCTTGGAATCATGGGAAGGTAATTCCATACCTTCAACTACAGGTAAGGAATAAAGATACCCTCAAAACTACTGAAAAAACAATATTAGTAATGAACCTCTAGGAACTTAATGCATTATATTTTGAGCTCCTTTATGCATTGCTAGGGTCTTTACATTTTGAACACCTTTAAATCTAGCTAAGAATTTTTCAGATAAAATGGCTCATGAAAGTCAATTGTCAATTGTCATCTCAGTTAATAGCACCCAGACTTTTTAAAATAAAGGATCTGATTCCCTAGAATAAGCTCTAGAAAAGGTCAATTCAGGATCTTGAATTTGACTCCCATGCTGAGAAATAAACAATCCTACAGGAAAAACTGTAGAATCTGCTTAGTATAATCCAATGCTGCATATCTTAAAATATCTAAATAAGTAATTACTGTTACAGGGAAATAGTAGTTAAGTGGTTAATGTCCTTTCAGAAATTTCAGCCTCATTTTTTTTACAACTTTCTTGATAATTAATACCTTAACTATTCAGAGGTTTGGATATTTCAACTTTATTTATACTTCACTCCAGTGATATTATTAGAAATTACTTTTAGGAGACTTCTTATTTTCGAAAAGATACAAGGACTCCCTGAAACAACATCTCAGCCTTGGTCATATTGATCACCATAACTGGTCTACTCTGGCCTCCAATCGGGAGGCCTGGGGACACACCATCTATAACGCAGCTGTCTCCTTTGAGAACGCACGCAGGATCACTCTTGAGGAGAAAAGGCAACACAGAAAGAACCGTGTCTTGCAGAATATACCATCTAAGGAGTCTTTCTGT
This sequence comes from Corapipo altera, assembly GCF_003945725.1. Classification (NCBI taxonomy): domain Eukaryota; kingdom Metazoa; phylum Chordata; class Aves; order Passeriformes; family Pipridae; genus Corapipo; species Corapipo altera. Next base: position 21,965,675 of record NW_020884872.1, read on the forward strand.
TGTGCTTTCTGCAATCGGATATGTCTGTCACGTATTGGCCTCATAAGCCACCAGCGTGCCTGTAACAAATGTGGATAGAGCCTTCCCAAATCTTCGTTCGTGAAGCCTAGCCATGATATTTTGGAAGGCTTGCACAAAAAATTTTCTTGATTTCAAAGTTTCAGAGTTCTTACATAAAATGACTAATTCTTAATCTTTCATTAACAACAGACAATCTAATAATAGAGAGACATAGAAATGATAGCATGGGAGATTTGAAAGATATCTAATATTAGTACTATAGTTATTAGGATGCTCCTCTTATCAAATTCAATAGATTTTTTCCTTACAATTCTCGTATGGGAAAGAAGTCTCCACAAGTTCTTTCTTTTCTTCTTTCAGAGTCTGTGCATGTAATGAGGTTTCTTCATTTCTGATAAACTGAAAATCAGTGCAGTAACAGATGTATAATAATTATAAGGAGGATTCCATTATTCTACAGTCTTTCTATCTTACATGTACTTGTTTTTTAATTTTCCCGGTCTTAATCTTTTACTTCCATCACTGTGTTGCTTTTGAGATTTCTATGCTGTGATCTGCACATACTTTTCTCTCTCTGTGCCCACAATTCTATACCTCTGACAAGCTCAATGTAAAAGTTCTCTGCACAGTTTTTTTTGTGAGGATTCAGATGAAATTGATGCATTTGTAAAAACAGAATATATTGGGGCTGACAATAGAATTATTAGAGATATACAGGCAAAATTATAGGAGAGAGGAATAGCAGGGTTTTTACATAAGACTCTGGAGACCAAGATTAAGAGTTCTACTTTGATCTGTGTAAAATCATAAGATGTAGCCACCATACTTCTGAATATACAATAATAATAATATGAGAGATTCAGAAATAATAGGCATTTTTGTGGTTCAATTAATCATTAAGAACTTTGGTTTGTCCTAATAAGACAAATCTTCTGTAAGTGTAAAGCAAATGTAAAGTGGTCCTTTAAGATGCGGAAGACAATAGTTGGTGAGATGAATCTCACACAACATATTTCCACTAAATATATTTATAGGACTAATATGGGAAAATAGAAGTATGAGGTACAGAAAACTTAATCAGTATTTATTTTTGTTAAAGGAAGCAATTAAAAAAAATAATAGCTAATTTTTTGACAAAAATTATTAGATAGCATGATTGAAGTTACTTAAAAAGAAGAGATGCAAGAAATTAATAAATTGAAATCTGCCACAGAGGTATTTTCCAGCCTGGTTGATTCTACGATTCTATGACTATGATTCTATGATTTGTTTGTTACAACATGCAATGAAGTTACTGATAACAGGCATAGAAGGACAATCTTTGCTGCACGTTTTTTTCTAGACCAATCTTACCATTGAAATAGCAGGTCAGGAGGAAAAGAGGACTGTAAAACAACAACAAATAAGGAGAAAGGGCAACAATATATATTTTTCCTTCACACAAAAATGCTAATCACATAACAATGGTAATTAATTATACAATAGGACAACAATACTATTTGAACGGCAACAGCAAGAGCAATAGCTGCACAACAGTGATCTCAAGATAATAATTAAGATTTTTTTTTTTTTTACTGCAGTCAGTAGGGGATGGAACAACCTCAATGGGTTCAGAAATAGCTACATTGAAAAATCACTAAAAATTTCTCTAAGACGTTTACTGTTATCACATTTTGTTCCTGTTCTACCATACCTACCTCTCCTGGTTTCAGCTGGGATAGAGTGAATTTTCTTTGTAGTAACTGGTACAGTGCTGTGATCTGTATTTAGTATGAGAATAACGTTGATAACACATTGATGTCCTGGCTGTTGCTGAGTAGTTCTTGCCCTAAATCAAAGACTTTTCAGGTTCCCATATTCTGCCAAGGAGCTGGGGGGGGAAACATGGTCAGGACAGCTGACCTGATCTGGCCAAAGAAATATTCCATACCATAAAACATTATAAACTGGGGGGAGTTGGCCTGGAGGAGCTAATTGCTGCTTGGGGACAAGTTTGTTGTCGGTCAGCAGGTGGTGAGTGAGCAACTGGGTGCTGCTTAGCTGTTGACTGAGGTTAAATCGTGACACTATCTCAGCTCTGCTGACTCCTGAGTAAAAAAAATGCCGAAGATTCAAGGAAAAATAAAAAATTATTAGCCAAAATGGAGATAGTTTACATTAGATTTTGTTATCCTTTAGCTTCCAACTTTCAAGCTAATCAAGTAAGGATAAAGGTAAGAAAGGCAATAAAAATCAGCAACGTAAATTTATGCTACTGTGAGAAATAGAGGATAGGTAAAGAAAATGCAGAAGATAAATTGAAAGCTTCATTTAATTTTTCCCACATCTGATAATGTTATTTATTGTATATCAGATCTACAGAAAATGAAAATACATAACTTTAAAATTAACAATTGCCTTACCCCCTAAACTTCAGATATTGTTACAGTGTACATATTTAAAAAGTCAACTACTTCTTATAGTTTAAAAAAAAAAAAAATCATGAAATACAGACAGTGCTATTTCCACATAATCTTTTGATTTGCCGGTCTACGGTATTTTTCTTATCCTCTGTGTTTCGTTACAGAAGTGGCTACCATGTGAGCTGACTATTTATTCTAATTCAGTGAGATCAGAACAGATTTGAAGGTGAATAGTACAAGAGTACTAGAATAAAATTTCATTGATTCAGATGGTAAGGTGGTCCTATCAGCTACCTTATCATCTGAGAGCAGTGTATGTTACTGTCAGTGATTAGGAAACTAAGCACTCTTCTTACTTCAATAAACCTGTGCTTTTTGCTTTTATCCCTGATGAGATTCTTGCCTATTATGTTTAGGGGAATTATCCAGGGAATTGTGTGTTAGGTATAAAAAAGATCCTTAACTTTACAAGATGAAACTGAAACAGCAGTTTCTCAGCACAGAACAAATCAGCAGTCACTAACTTGAGCCATTTTAAATGTATACAAACAAACAATAAGGTTATTCTGTATAATTATAGGTGTGAGATTTATTTTCAAAGTTTCACTGTAGAACAAAATGACTGAATATTGCGGTTTTATTTGAGACTGAGATTTCTGAGTTCTGAATTATGAAATAAAGCGATGCCCTCTGTGATTAATTAAAAGAAGCAGTATTTCTGTTTAAAAACATATTTTATGTTAATATGAAAGTCATGCTGAGCTCTATTAGTGGAAATTCTAATTTGTTGATATTAGATAATTGTTTCCTAAATTTTGTAAAGTTCAAGTTTTATTTTTAAAGAGTGAGCTTTCAAAGCAAGGAATGCAGTTGTGTCATCAAGCAAAGAGATAATGGTAATTGTTAACACTGGTGATAATCACTGACCCTAAATCTTCTTTTCTTAAGACCACTAAAGTCTGATTCCTTTAGTGATTCTTTGCTACTAGTGAGCTGTATTTGATTTATGCAATGCTGTAGAGGGAGTGTATCATAAAATATACCAGCTATGTATATAATAGAGAGACAGTCACACCGGACTGTATCATTCATCTGTTTCATTCAGTATTCTCTATCGGACTAATCACTCATATTGTCTAGGAGGTGAGAAATATTTCCACAGTGTAAGAATTCTGTGTAATCTATCCAAACAGGGAGGCATTTTTTTGGTTATCCTGAAGCCCAACAGATTCAGGCTGAATCGTATCTACAGAAATGTAGACATTGCCATTGCCATTGCAAATGGCAATGTCTTCTATACTTTTTAAAAATGAATTTATTTTGTTTCTGTATTTGCTGAAACATCAAAAAAAGAATTTTCATAATCCTATAGTACATTTTTAAAAGATGGTGCTGTCTTCCTGTTCACAACCACGGTGCAGTGGTCTCTGTAATTATTTTTGTTGTTTTTGTTTTAATGTACTCTGCAGCTCTGTTTTGCTGATTTTTTGACCCTTATGGTATTACTATTATTTTTAGGTGCAGCTGTTATTATTCCTGAGATTAAACATGATGTAATCCTGAAAGAAGAAAGATTTCAAAGCATATTTGTATACAGTGACAGCACTAACTGTTGAAACAAGGAAGCAGAATTTTTATAATCATTTACATGTACTTAATCATGTGGCACTAACGAGGTTATATAGTATGAAGCTAGCATATAACATAATTGTTTGTCTTGAAATTCTAACAACAACAGCTCAGATAGAAACTTACTATTTTATAATAGATTTTTTCCTACTTGTATCCTTTCTCAAGGATACCTTTTTGTGTGTTTGGGATTTCTTTAATGATGCTTAAAGGATGTTTTAATCTTTTATCTGAGTAAAGAGTAAAAAATGCATACTCTTGTAACATCCATATCCTATAATCACAATCTCCAATGCCTTGATAACCATCCATCTCTACTGTCCTGGAAAAATTATAGCTTTCAGTTGTGATTCAAACAGGAGGGGGGATGAAGAGAAGATTTCTTCAGCTTTTAAACTTTGTAACTTTTGGAGATCCACTGAAACAACCCCTTTGAATGGAACCCTGTGGAACCCCACTAGTGACAGGTCATCAGTCTGATGTTACCCTGTTCACTGTTACCCTCTGTGCTCCATCCATGAACCAATTGCTCACCCACCACATGATGTGTTTATTCAGCTGTGGGTTGGACATTTTGTCCAGAAGGATCCTGTGAGAAACAGTATTGAAAGCTTTACTGAAATCCAAAACGATTACATCAACTGGCTTCCCTTGATCAACTTGGTGGGTTACTTTGTCATTAAAGGAAATCAAGTTTGATAAGCAGAACTTTCCTCTCATGAAGCCATGCTGGTTGGGACCAATGACTGTGTTGTCTTTCAGGAGTTTTTCAATATTTCCCAGAATAATCTTCTCCATAACTTTACCAGGTACTGACGTAAGACTGACAGACCTGTAGTTTCTGGGGCCCTCCTTCTTGCCCGTCTTGAAAATCAGGACAACATTCACAAGACTCAGTCAAAGAGATTCCTTAAGAAACCTTATTATTCCCAGTGGAATACCTCTTCTCTGATTAATTGATTCTTCAGAGAATTAAGAAAATATCTCTTCTTTCCTTATGGTAAGCCAAAAATAACTACCTCTAGCAGGAGGCCTCTACAAGTTTTCCAATTAAAAAAAAGAACATCAAAAACCAATGGTACTATGCAGCTAAGTAAAACTCTGATGACCAACCATCTAACCAAGAGTTGAGGAAAAATGGAAAGTCCCAAATCCTCTGTGTATAGTGTAATGCTCCATTTAATAGTCAGACTGCTGGCTGCACTAAGCCAGAGTCAGGTAAGGACTCTACCTTCCTGAAATGGTGAATTCATCTACTGGGTTGTGTTGAAAGAGCAGTAGAGAATATGTCTGGAGATTTTTAAGTTGCCTTCAGAGTGAGAAAATCCCAATGTAGTCCCTCTTTGATAACCAAGTACATTATAAAATGTGTCAGAAGAAATCAAACAGAAAAACTGAAAACAAATAATAGGTATTTCTCAGGGAAGCTGAAGAAGGCTGGTATTATTATAAATATCAGTTAAAGTTATTCTACAAATCAGTTAAAGACTTTGATTCCAGAAGGTATGCAACTGCCTAATGATGAAATGTAAATTATGCCCTAATATATACCAAAGCCAAATGGATTTCCTTCAGCCATATGCAAAAGATAAGATTTGAAAATTTGTTACTTTCCTACTCACAGACAAGTACAAATAGCTTTTGCTTTAATCTACCCTCAGCCTAACATCAATAATATTAATATATTCATGTTTAACATATTAATATATACCTGCTTTCTCTGAATATTTTTTTTCTGCACTAATGAGGCTTGTTAACTTTTCTTTCAAGTATCATCTGCTAATCTCCTCTGGGTGCCAAGAATGTAACTTGATTGCCCCAGATATTTTGTCCCATTTCTGAAATCCTACTGTGATTCAAAAGAGATGATGAATCTTTCAGGAAATACTATTTCCTGATCCTATAAATTGTAAATTGAGCTTCTAACTCCCTAGTAATTGTTGCCTCCTTGATAAAATAAAGAGATTGCAGGATAACCAAGTCGGATTTGCTCTGCTACTGAGTGTTGGCAGTGTGGCTTAAAGATTGATCCTGAGACAGATGACACAATCTCACAGCATAAGCACAGGACTACTCCAATAGAATAAAAGAGTACTGTTAAAAACAAGTCAGTGGAAATGCAGCTTTATGGCTGGCAAAATATCAGAAGGGATAACCTGGACATAAACAGAAGGGACACATCCACCATGCCATAGCTGACTGGGATCATGTGAAAATGTACAACAGAACAGCAAGAACAATTAAAATAGGTCTTAGGAAGAAATTCTTTACTCAGAGGACAGTAAGGCACCGGAACAAGCTGGCCAGGGAAGCCGTGGATGCCTCACATCCACAAGTGTTCCAGGCCAGGTTGGGTAAGGCCCTGAGCACCTGATCTAGTGGGTGTCATCCAGGCCCTTGGGTATCCCTGCACAATGATCTTTAAAGGTTCCTTCCAATCCAAGCCACTCTATGACTCTATGAAGAACTACTTTTTTTCTTTTCCCTGTGGGAGGGCTGGTAGGAGGGAGAACATTATTAACATGTCTGCCTGCTAGAGGCAGGAGGGTAGGGGAAAAAAATCATTTTATTGAGGCATGGAAGTTAGTCCTCTGTTGGTTACATTTCTATAAATGAGAGATTTCAGTTAAAATCTTTCTGGTAATAATCATTAATAATTCCATATCCGACTGCAGTACTAAAACTCACTACTATGTATAAATTATGAGGTACAAATATTACTTCAAAAGGATCAATTAAAGCAATTATACAATCACTCCATTGTAACTTCCCTGCTGGTCAGTTGATAATGTAATGAATGTTTTCAATATTTCATTTATGCTGAGGGAATTAAAGAGATTGAAATATAAGGTTGATAATACAAATATAATAAACCCCCATAAAGCTGAACATTAGCACATTTAGTTACACATAATTTCTTTTAACTATTTGTCAGAGCCCTAATAATTGTTTCTTCTAGCACAGCCTTAAGAATCTCTCTAAAATGTAATAAAATTTATTTTGGTTTTCAGTGTTACTTTTGACCAACCTAAACAGCTATTATTAGCTATTTGAAATCAGTGAATTCTATCTGTGTAAAGTTCAGTTTAACAAACATGGTACAATATCTGTTTAATCTCAAAGAAATTGATACACAAGGATACCCTTTTTTATCCAGTAAAACATAGAGTTCCACTTCAAAACAAATGAAATTTGTACTTTAAAAGCAGTCATTTCAGAAAATAACCTAGCCAAAGAATTATTTTCCCTCTCAAATAAGATTAAACGAACCCTCTAATTTTAATAGGGAAAAGGCATATTATTTCCTATTTCTTCTTATATTCCAAAATTGAAAAAAAATATTGATTTTTTAGTAATTTTCTCTAAGAAAACAGAGATAATATAAAATTCTTTTAATTATTCAAAATTTAAATGTAAGAACTACAATCTGTCTATAACAATTAATTTGACTGTATTATAAAGCAGTTTGAAATCTCCCAGTTAAAATGAATTAACAAAGAATGTTTAATACAGGGAGTATTCCAAATGTTTTCTTCTATCCTCCTAGCTTCCCCACAATGTTTTCTAACAAGTAATGTGTGAAGATTTTCCCATCTGTGTTGTAATTTTTGTTAGACCTATGAAAAAAATTCAAAGAGAAAACAATGTCAAGGTTTAGTATCCAAAGGGGCTAGAAAATTTTCCGTTGTGGTTGCCATACTAGAGGACTGGGCAATCACAAACCATAAGAAATTTAACAAAGACAAGTGCTAGATTCTGTACCTGGGATGAGGCAACCCTAGACTTACAGACTGGGGAATGAGATGCTGGAAAGCAGTGGACCTGACAGAAAGCATTTGGACAATGCTTTCAGGCAAATGTTGTGATTCTTGGGATTTTCCTGTGCAGGAGCTGGACTCAATGATCCTTGTGGATCCCTTCCAACTCAGGATATTCTATGACTGATGATTCATTTTTCCAAAAAATAAAAACTTTGCATATTTATAGTAGGGAGTTGAAAATGATAAATATTTATCAAATAATTTTAAAATATTTTTTAAAACTCTTAATGTCTTCCAAAGTGACAGATATTGATGCTTCACAAAAGTTTTCCCTTTGTTAGATCTGTGATTGCAAACATGCTCCTACTTCAGTCTACCATATTGAAGACATAAGTGTTCTACCAATAGGACAAAGAAGAAGAGGATTATCGGCCTCCATCCTATTGTTTTTCTTTCTGTTTCTTGTCATAGAAATAGGATATGCATAAGATCTGAAACTGAGACAATGTGGCCTTCTATTTCTCTCCAGCCAAGAATTCTTATAGTCAGAGAGCTGATATGCACAGGTATTATTCAGTGAAGTAGCAACAACTCTTCCATTAAAGATAAGATTTTTCTGGAGCGAAATAACTACTGTCCCTTTCCCAGATGTATAATTAGCTTTGTACTGAAAATTGCCTAAATGTGCTTGATTAGTAATAATAATAGTAATAATAAATAGTAATAATAAATAGTTTTGTAAATAGTAGCCCCAGAAGAGGTGCATATTTCAGTTTGATGGTTGTCATCTGTGTTTTCCTTAGCATGTCATAATTTTACCTAGAAAAGAGAAAATCTACCCAAGATCATTGTTTCTCCTAAAAAAAAAGAAAGGGAGCAGCAAAAGAGTTTTACTCAATTATTCAAAAGACAAATACAGCAAAATCAAAGTGCTGTACCTGGGAAATCAGAGTCTCTGCACCAGAAAACTGTGGTACAGAGGAACTAGGGAGCATTTTGCTGGGAAAACCCCTGGGGTTGTGGCGGGCAGCTATATGAACATGAGCCCATGGCATGTGCTGGCAGCAGAGTTGTCCAACAGATCCTGGGATGTATTGACAGTTGCACAGCTAAGGAAGCTGGGTTGGGTCAACCTGGAAAGGGATGGCTTTTGGGGGTCTAACAGCTCCCCAGCCTCTTTGAGGCATCATCGTAGGGATGTATATGAGCTCCTCACAGTGGTGCAGGATAAGAGTGTGAAGGTCAACTGGTTCAAGCTGAAACATAAGATGTTCAGGCTATGTATAAGGAAAAAGAATTTGTTACTCTAAAGATAATCAAGCATTACAGTAGATTGCCTTGATAGATTGTAGAATCTCCAAATTTCAGACAATGCCTTCTTATTTAAATATGTATTTTCTTCTGTAGACAATAAGTTCTGTATATTTTTCCTTACATTATAACAACTTATAAAATCAAAGAAAATTAAAATGCTTTAAAAAAATTCTATATATCAACTCTGTTAAATTTGTGAAGAAAAATTTCAGTTGGAACAATTTAAGCCTATCCACTAAAAGATTAATTTTTCCTCATAACCATTCTCAAGTTATTTTTCAGTGCCATGGATTAGTGTTAATGAAAGTAAATTAAGGCATGTACAAAAGATAACATTTGTTTAAAGGTGCTAGATTTTATTTTATTAGTACTCTGTGTAAGTGCTTTGTGAGGCAATGAAGTACACCTTTGCTGTAGCACTTGGAAAGATTTACTCACCTAAAGATTTGGTTCTTTAAATCCAAAATATTTAAAAGATGCAGAGTAGGTATTCATGGTTGATAATAGTGGGTAATAATTGTCAAAGTAGTATCAATCTGTTCTGCAATAGAATTTCTTTTCCAGTTTAATCTCATGATAGTAGGTTTTCTACCCTTGATGTGTAAAATTGTCCATTGATTCACAAACTTACATTGTGAAGTTCTATTGCATATGCAAATTGAACTATGCAGCTGAATTTCAGCTGTAAGTACAAAAGCATAATTATATTCTGAACTTTATGCTTTTTTTTCAGTTGGGTGATGCATTACGTTTTACAGCTGTGATCTTTCTGAGGTCCTTGTGACTAATACTTTGCCTTACAGGCATGTGTTTAAACATTGAGTGGTTTTAAAATGATGAATTAGGGAGACTCTCTGGTAAGTGCCTTTTTACCATCTAATTCTATGCGTTGCTAAATCTCTTCTTGTGCATAGTGTCAATATCAGCACACAAAGACCTGTGAAGTTCCGGCAGTCATCCGTAACTCTGAAATGGACAGATTCTGGCAACTGAGGTACATGTTAACACTTCTTTAACACAGGGTACTTTTTCTCCTACCCTGTGGCATATCATTTTAGTTGTGCTAATTTACATGAAAATGCAATGCAAATAATTCAGCACATAAAATTAGCGTCCAGTGCAGGATGGCAACAGATAAATATTTGAATCTTAAAGACCTGTCCCTGAAGGGAAAAGAATCCATTTGATCCATTAATAATGAGAACTTTCTCTTTGATCCTTTCTGTTCCTGTTACATCAGAGAAAACCATGAGATAAAACATCTTGTGAGATGTATCAGGTGTTGCCAAAACAGCAAGCAAAGCACTTATAAACATAATCTTGAAAACAAAAATGTTAGGCAAGATCTAAAATAGATTCATTATCAAAACTTCACAGCCCAAAACAACAATTCTCAGTGCCTTCTCTCTCCCATGCTTTAAATCACAGCGCTTAAACGCTCACGAAAGATAAAAATACTTCCATAATAAAAAAAAATGCAAGGTAGATCTTAACAGTCATTATAAAAATAGTATTTTGTTTATAAGAAAAGAAAAACAATTCAGGATTCACTAAGCAGCATGATATTTTATGAGCTTTAGTCAACTTGTCATTTGCGTGGTAGACTTGCCAAAAATTTTTCATAACCATTTCTTGAAATAGAAGGTGATGACTTCACATCTGTTGGCATGCTTTGATTGTCATAAGACTGGCCAGGCACGCACGTCTGTCCTCTAGACTAGTAAAATCTCGCTCTTGATCTTGCACCCATACGCCATCAGTACACTGAGTCAATACACTTGAAGTGCAGGTCCAGGATCAGCAGCAGAGAGGAAGGGCAGCAAAGGGCAACAGAGCTGTTCCAGTGGGGGCTGTGAGGCAGATTATTTGGACACAGCTAAAAGATAACGTCACTGCTTAACTGGCAATTTTACTGTAATAGTGTTCATATATTAAAATTTTACATGAAATGTCAAATTCACAACTGTATTGGTTTGCATTACTTTTAAGATTTCAGTTGCTTAAAAATAGTGTATATTCATTATTTTTGTGCAAAAGTGAAACTAAGAAAATATCAAACCACTGCATTTTTTTCTGAGATGAGAAGCTTGGTCATTGACCACTTTTGCTCATATGATAACATCTGTCTCATCATAAAGATATATAAAAATTATCTTGATTAAATCTATAGTGCTCCAGCAACATATATAGGTAAACTTATTGTTACATGGAACTTTTTGATGTGTACTTCATTGGTCTTAAACTACCTTAGGATATAGGTTGTATACTAGATCGTATTGACCAGCCCTTTGTCATACACCTGTATACCAGGCTGATGTGAAGAAAGATTAATACCAAAGAAAACAGAATGGACTGAAAAATTAGTTAACTCCATAACAATTTTGTAAGATTATTGCAATACAATTTCTCTGTGCAACACCAATGTGCCTGTTTTCATGCTCCAACTGTCTGTCAGATTTCTCTTAAGACTGGTAGAAAAATGTCTGTCAAAACTTGGACATTCCTCAAAGCAAATGACTCACATGAAAAATGGCATAATAATCAGGAGAATAGATAGTGCAAATAACAACACTGCAGAATGAAAGCAAAATGTGCATATACCTTAAAAGAAAACTATAGGAGGAAGTATGCTTTGCATGAGGGTTAGTTCATCTGAAATTGCTAACTAACCCCATGAATCCCATGAGATACGTGGAAGCTCTAAATACATTATTGAAAGTTTTCCAATTAGGGATATATAAATAGTAATATCCATTTTCTTTTATATCTCTTTCCAGTAATATCTAAATATAATTCAACTCACTGCATTGTATACAATCTGTAAACAAACATCCATATATTGTGGAGGAGTAAATTATAGACAAATAATAGCTCAAGGCTAAAGGTGCATTATTCGTTAGAGTGTATTTCAGATAAAATTTTTATTTGTTTATTTTTAGTATTTTTAGTCACCATTATACTTTGAACAAAGGTCCATATTTCTTACATTTAATGTTATATACTACAGAAAGGCAGTGGCAGATATTAGAGGATAGATGTTTCTGTGACTGTGTACATCGCTGTAGAGACATATGCCTTCATTCTGCACTAATTGGAGTTTCCTAGAAGTGAATTTTTCTTCTTCTTAGAGGTTAATTTCCTGTAGTTGTCTGAGAACTTTTAGTTATAATTATCTAAAACTCAGAGATACAAAGCTATTGAAGTCTCTAAGAAGAGCTGACTGGAAGTTTACCCCATGGTTATAAATCTGTAATCGACATCTTCAGTGTGGCTGCAAAGTTTCCGGTTGGTACGTAGCATCAGTTTTGATCAACCATTCTTTCTTCAAGTTTGTCATAGCAGAACTCTTGGACTTTTTGATAGTGATACAAAATCCTGATACAAAGGAGAAGGGTTTTTGAGTTTTGCTTTGGTTTTTTTTTTTTTGGTGTTGTTTTTTGTTGTTGTTGTTTTTTGTTGTTGTTGTTGTTTTTTGGGTTTTTTTCTGTTCTGTTTGCTTTTCAAGGAATTTTTAAATAAACTGTAGGAATGAAGCACCCTTTTGTTGTATATTTGGCATATACAACTGTTCAACGAAAGTACTGTATGGTTTGAACTGAACTTCAGTGCAATTGCTAAGTAGATATCTGGTAATGTAGTGGCCCATCTAGTCTGAATGAACAATTCTCTTGCCACAATTAGAAGTTTATAATTTCCTTAAGTATAGTGTTAGGATTAGAGAAGGATTCAGGAACTGGATTTTGGCAACAGCAGATTCTAAGAGCAAGACTTACAACTGAAAGCTTTTGTGTAACAGTGCAATATTCAACAGGGTTTAAACTATAGTCTTAGATTTGGGGTAGTGTAGAAGTTTTTTGGCAGTGAGGGCAACTTAATTACTGGGCAATGAATTGCTGCTAATTCTGCAATTTGGATTAGAGGTAGAAACGTGAAGACAACACTTGAAGAACATTCATTCCCAGAAGTAGATGAGCACTGATGCAAGCAAGGAAAGAAACCCCTGGTTCATCCTCAGTTAAAGAGAGTTTTCAAAAATAAGGAATACATCCACATGTATCTGATGTCAGCTGAGGATTAAAAAAAATGGGTGAGTAGTACTTTTCAGCGTTCGAAGTATGCACTGCTGTGACTTTGCTTTTAGTGTAACATCAACTCAAGTATCCACATATGTCCACAGCCTTTCCGAACTGGAGAAACTTGCCTGACAGCTGAAGTGAGTTCCATGTTCCAGAACCATTAGCAGCCACTGTTTCCTCACATCAAGCTCATCACACTTTCATTAGACAAATTCAGGCATTGAAATCCATATGTTTGTAAAGAGAGAATAAGTTGCCAAAGAGGAAAAACAGAGACAGAAGTCTCAGCTCAACAGGTAAAATCAGAATCTTACTGTCAAATAGTTACACTGGAAAATGACATATTAAGATGTGGATTTCTATGCATATATGGATGTACTATATTCAATTTCTAAACAAATTAATAAAATAATTAAAAGATAAGTGATAGAGTAAAATGCTTCAACACCAACAGGCTGGTAACTACATGGGAAGGAAGAAAAGACATTCGCAGAAGGTAAAGGCACTGTCTTAATGTTTCAGAAGACTTAGCCTGACAGTTATATTCCAAAGATAGCGTCAAATTTTTAATCTTCCAAATCTGAGTAGTAGTGTAGATAGTGAAGTGCTGAGTGAAACACTTAGCTATTACTCAACTTGTCTAAATTCACAGTTTTAAACAAATTAATATGAACTCATTTCCGATCTTTGGTCCAGCTTGTACATTACGGTCCATGTCTGTAGGGTTAAAGTTGCGTCTTACATAATAGCATGATCTCGTCTACACTGCTGACTGAGAACAGCTGCTGGCCTGTGCTGCTTTTCAAAACATTCCTGGGTATTGTTTGGAAGAGGACAAGTAGCTTGGGCTACAGAAATGTTAAGAAAGATGTTAAACATGCAGGTGAAAGCCCTGTTTAGTTTACTGCGAGAAGTCAGCTAATCTAGACTCTTTGTTCAGCCTCCATATGTTAAACTAAATTAGATAGATTTTCCTTCTGAGTTGGGTAGTGGGCTTCAAAACGCAGCAAAAAATACGTAAAGTGTGCCTACAATCTGCAATGAGATGGTTTCAAATATCTCGACATTACCATTCTTCTGCTAGTCATTTAAATTGGCTGCCTGTTCAGCTCAGATCAGTATGATGAATTATGTCAAATGGAGCAGCAATTCTGCCACAAGAAAGCAGCCCCTGGTTGCACAGTATATGACACATTTTATGGATGTGTTTTGCAAGCTCTGGGAATTCATACTGGACAGATGCAGGAAGGGTACAGAAAACAGCTTCGGGAATCTGTGGAATAAATGTTCAAAACTGAAATACATGACAGCATGAAAGGCAACTCAAGTACGAAATAACCCCTAAATTGCTTGAGGTGGCTGTTCTGTTCTCCCCACAACTATGGATTTTGTATTCCCAGTGTTATACTCACACTTCAAACCGCAGCCTTCAAGAGATTTGGAGTTTCTCTATTCTAAGACAGTGTCTGAATAGTATCACACCTTTATATTTAGATGTGATTTAAACAAATAGGTTTTCGGGGAATTGGTGAAGCGTTCCTAATCTGCTCTCAAGGAAGCTACGCAGTGACTGTACAAGAAAACTAAAATTTATTCCTTTACCCTTGTAACTCGTTCTTTTAGTGTTTGAGAATGAGCAACAGAATGATTTTATGTATACTGTTGTTCATATTTTGCTTGTTCTACCGAGAATTATGAGTTCCTAAGCAATGTAACCCATGGTGTTCTTTAGTAATAAGATGCATTCAGGGAAAACAAATTAGAGGCCTGGTTTGAAAATAGCTAATCAAATAATTTGCTGATCATGCAAATTGCTAGTCAAAACAAAATCTGTGTCTGCCTAGAATTGAGGACATTGCTTGCCATCCTGCAACCATTCTTCTCTTGCCCATATAAGCCACGTCTTATCATTTAAGGTATTGAAAAAACACTGATTAGTCAATGGTAGTTATGTACCATGACATAAATCCAAAATACAGGAGTCTTTCTCTAGCTAATATTATTATTCTGTAAAGACTCCAATCAATATTTAATAATATACTTTTAAAAAGTGGGGAAACTATAATAATTAACTGCACACAAACACACTAACAGGTAATTTAAAACTTCTCAATTTTGATCTAGAAAAATTGCCACGGACCAAAAAGCTATCTTGAATTTAGTGAGTAAAAGTAGAATAAAAATAATCAGAAAGTCTCTTCAAAGACACTTTAAAAAGCATCTGGCAATTCCAACTGTTGTACAAGCACTTGCCTCTCTTCTACCATCTCCTTTTTTGGCTTTAGCCTTGATTTATTAAATCTCTTCTATTCCTACATATTTTGTGTCTGAACATTCTGCTGCATTTACTAAATCTTCATTATCATAAATCTATTCTAAATCAACTTTTAGGCTATTAGCAAAATACGCTCCAGTTTAAAAGTAGGATGTGGGCTGTCTGATAGTCTTCTAGTATTTCCAGTAGAACTGAGGAACAAAGATTAAATAGATCTTTATTAGTTGTTAGGACATATGCTAAGTTATTCTTTAGTTGACAAAAAGGAAACAACTATCTGAAGAATGAAAAAAAAGTCAAGACCAATACTTAAATGTAGATTGACTTAAACTGTAAGTTCTGTTCTTACTAGCTTCTATGAGAAGATAATATATTTACATGTTGAATATTCTGGAAGGTGGTTAACTATAACAATCCAGCCCACAACAATTTTCTATCATTGAAAAATGTTTGCATATAAAAAAACACTGATGAAAACTTAAATGTGCTAATTATATTTCTTTATATTACATTAGTGTCTCAGTATCCTATTTTCAGACTTGAACTTTAATATGCTATGTGTGAGCGAATAAAGACAAAAGTACCTGTCCCAGACACATTCTCACTCTCGTACACTAGTTTACTGCCACCTCTTAGACATCTCTTAATACTGAGAAGGAACAGTCTGTGCACAAATAAAACTGGGGTTGAATTACAGTCCAGCTTTGAAAATTACAAGACCTGAAACCTTCATTTACACAGATGCATGTGGAGTCAGGAATCAGTTCTCATTAAATTCATTGCAGTATCAGGATCTTATCAAAGGCATGATTAGATATAATTGATTATGTTCTTTCCTCTCCTGTCTACTTTAACTGCTATTTCTTCACCAAAGAAATGAGAAGAATTTCCTTTTTGGTAAACAGCTGGTGGGTCAACATTAAGAGCAAAATAAACAGTCGCCAAAATCAAAGTTTTATTCTTGTAAAAGACAAAAATCTAATTTTATTAAATAACTTAGTGGGAAATGGCTAAAATTGTTATTTAAATTTCCTAATTTTTAAAATTCTGTAAAAATTTAATTAAAAATAATATTTTTTATAACACTGAATCTTTCAGGTTTGAGTCTTTAAATTTTAACTTTAATAGAATTCTGAATATAAACAAAAAAATTTGAAATTATATCTGAGATTAAAAAAACCAAAACCAAATCCACAAAACCTTTCTAGAAAAAAATACTTTAAAAATTCTCACCTTCAATCTTTTATAAAGAGCTGGAACACATTTAGACCAATCTGACTGTATAATTAATCATTCTGGACTACAGTCAAATATATTTTTAAATTTATAAAATTAATCAGTTTCCTTCAAGTGTCTTAGCAAAAATTCTTCTTGAAACAAACTCATGCTGTAATATTACAGTTCACTCAAAAGTAGAATGAACTGTAATATTACAGCATGAGTTCATTCAAAAGTAGAATGAACTGTAATTTCAAGCACTAGATATAAAACATTCATAAATCAAGAGGAAATATTTTATTACTCTAAGTGAAATTTACGTGTACTAAAGATATATATTATTGACGTGCTTTCTGAAGGTTTTTTCGTGCATTTTCTCTATACCAAAAGCAGAATGATCTAAATATTTAAGTATAAAAACTGTGAGAAAACATATATGTTTATTTTAAATTACTTTGAAAAAGGTAACAACATAAAACCTTTATACAGACTTCACCTGCAACCCTGATGAGGATCACATAATGTTACAGCATGAAAAGTCCCATTTTCTGTAGGGGTTGGCGTTTGGTTGAACAAAATTCTGTAATGATTTACCAAATCCCCTAATGGCAAATAACTTTCCCACTACACCCCTTAAGATAACCGTCCAAATCCCATGACACCAAAAAAGTCCTTAGGCTGGCTTAACCACAGAAGGTAGGCAACTTATGTTAGAAAACAAGGGACTTTTCAAACACTAGATGTCAAAAAAGTAAAAAAAATATATGAAGTACAATGTAAAATGGATGATAACAGGCTACATGTTTAACGAGGTACATCCTAGCATGACTTAAAGATGACTAGATCAACCAAATTCAACTCCCATAACACTCTGGTCACAAAAACAAATTACATTCACTGCTCGAATACTGTACTGTTAAATTCCCTTCAGGAATTTTCTACAAAAACTTTATACATTAAATCACCCCAAAAGTATTAGATGTCATCTGGTGCATTAGTTAAAACAATAACAGTAATTTTGATTTTCATTAAATAGAGGAATATGTATATGGTTTCCACAATCTTTATAAAATATACTGAGTTGTTCTGAATACCTAGGTCAGTTTTTGAAGGACTTACACAATAGATTGTCTTAGTTTCTTAATGTTCTTCATTAATTGTTATATCTGAAGCACCTTTCAAGATTGTTTCAAGATTAGCTGTTGATAAACAAATTATAGTGACTGAGTAGGCAAGATGAAACTATATATTAAAGCCTGTATCCAAGCAGAAGTATGTAACTGTTATGACAGAATGATCTGGAAAAAATGAACTTGCTATCAAAAAATATTGAACAAGTGTTCTGAGAAAGTACCATGTCCTGGCATATTTGCAGAATGGTCAATCCATTAAAATACAGAACTGGCATCAGCGGTCTCCCACTTACTGATTTAACAACTGCTTTACATACCAGTTATAAAAGTAGAAAATAGATTTTCTGGAACATGTGAAATGAAACAATAGATACGACTTTGTATATCTTTTCCATATAACATTTCTCTGTGGGGAAATAAAGGGAAGAAATTAAACACTTCTGCCTCTGTTTCCTTATAGAGCCTTCACAGCAAACAGTGAAACGTTGTGATTGGTGATAACAAAAGTTTTCAATGTATTTGAAAAAGTACCATAAATAACACAAGGCCACTAAACTGTTAAATCATTAATCATTAAAATCAGTTTGATCTCTATATTATGTCCAGATTGCAAACCTAATTGGGAATGTAGAAAAATGAGGTTACCAGAGGAATAAATTATCTTAATGCTTCTTTCTTACTAATGGTGAGAGTGGAGAGGGAAGAGAGAATGAAACAGGGGAATAAGAAAAAAAGTGCTGCAGTAGTGAAATAACCCAATAATGAGACACATTCACATACAAAAGCTTGACAGTGTGATGGGGTCTTTGTGAGAAGCTGGGATCTCTAATTTATCAGTTAGGGAGACATCAATGATCAATCTACAGGCTTAATTGTCCTCTTTTGGTTTTACTTGTCGTCTTGGATTTATTTTACAAAGGCCATCTTAGAAGTAACAGCATGAAAAGATGATCTCAGCTCATTGCTCACAATTTAGCTTACGGTACAGTCCACTCAGAAACCATTAGAAATAAGTGGATTAAGACTCACTCCTTTAGTATAGTTTTAAAAGAAGGTAAAGACTGCAACCCAAAGGCTACTTACCTTTTTAAGGTTTGAATTCTGGCATTGACCTTATTGGACATAGGGGAAGTTTCTAGCAGCTTCTCACAGAAGCTACCCCTGTAGCCACCTCGCTACCGAAAGCTTGCTGCACACACCCAATAAACTGCTTCTACTCTGGGCAACGAATTGGACTTGGTCATCTTAGAAGTGCCTCCTTGACTCAGCCATCCTGTGTGCCTTTGGAAAGCCACCCACCTGTCAGTTCATCACTGTTGCTAACGGCAAAGCAGAAACCTAGAATGGAAGCAACATGTTAATGTCACTGAACAAAAAAGGACCATTAGATGAAAAAACCTCTTTGCTAAAGCTTGGTAATTATAGGTACTTAGAGAAGTTGGTTTGCCTTTCTTAGGGATCTCATTGCCTTCTTGCGTCTTTGTAATTTTGTTCTTTAATACATACTTAGAAAAGGGTACCTAATATGGAGTAATTATTTATTCAGTTCACGTGTTTTGCACTACAAAATAATAGTGTTTTTAAAAGCAAAAAAAAAAAATTTTACCTTGGATCAATTGTAAGAATTTTTCTAAAAAAATATAGATACTTAATAATTTCTTTCTCTGTATCTCTTTATTGGTCAGTTTTTTGTAGTATATTAGGGTTTTTTTACAATATAGTCTAGAATAATAACTTTTTTCAGAGTCACATCCTTCAAAACCAGTTCTAATTAGATAGTTGTTAAATTAGGGCAATTATATGCTTTATTAGAAAGGTAATTTTTACACTGTGACTAAAAATACTAGATATCCAACTTATTCTGCTACTTCATTTAATAATAATGAATTTTCAAACCAGAATAATTCATTCTAATAAATTATCATTCTATTAAGTAATTAAAATTGCAATTTGCAGTGTCAGATCAAGGTAAATAAAAATTAATAGAAGACTACTAGTAAATAATAGAATCACAGAATTGCAGGATGGCTTGGATTGAAAGGCACCTTAAACATTAGGTAGTTAGATCCCTCCCCTCCAAAGGCAGAATTGCCACCCACTAGGTCAGGTTGCTCAAAGTCCCATGCAGCCTGGACTTGAACACTGCCAGGGATGGGGCATCCACAGCTTCTCTGGGCAGCCTGTTCAGTGTCTCACCACCCTCACAGTAAAGAATTTGATCCTTAGGTTTTATCTAAACCTATTCTCTTTCAGTTTCAAGCTATTACCCCTTGTCCTATCACTACATGTCCTTATAAAAAATGTCAAGTTTTCTTGTAGGCTCCCTTCAGGTACTGGAAAGTCGCTGCAAGGTCTCCCCATAGCCTTCTTTTCTCCAAGCTGAACAACCCCAGCTCTCTCACAGGAGAGGTGCTCCATCACTCTAATCGTATTTGAGGTCTTCCTTTCACTCCAACAGGTCTATGTAGGGGGCCAAAGAGTTGGATGCAGCCCCCAAAGGGGGTCTTATTAGAGTGGAGTAGAGGGAGACGATCACCTCCTTTGACCTGTTGGCCATGCTTCTTTGGACGCATCCCGCTTCACAGTTGGCTTTCTGGGCTGCAAGTACACATTGCCAGTCTATGTCAAGCTTTCCATCCACCAATGCCCCCAAGTCTCTCACTCAGGGCAACTTTCAATCC
>NW_020884872.1:21986194-21992533 GCF_003945725.1 Corapipo altera
TGGGGGTTATATTTCCTCTTTTCCAATCAGTGGTACCTTCACTAGACTACCAGAAGTTTTCAAATATGATGGATAGTGGCTTAGCCACTTCATCCTACAGTTCCCTCAGGACCCACAGATGCATCTCATGAACATTGATGTCTAGGACTAGTGTACCTTCATGTTTATCAGATGGTCTCAAACTTGATCTTTTCCTACTCCTTCTCCTTGTTGTTCTTCATGCTCCTAGTCCCTGTCTTTGGCTTCCGTCAACTGGGCAGAGAGGCTGGAGCAGTTGCTGAGGCTGAAAAGTCATTGAATACCTCAGCCTTCCCCATATCCTGGGTAACCAGGTCTCCTGTTTCAATGCTGGGAGGGACCACATTTTTCCTAGTCTTTTTATCAGCAACTTACTTGTAGAATCTTTTCTTGTTGTCCCTGACATCCTCGGCCAGATTCAATTCTCTCAGGACTTTCCCTTTCCTAACCTTATCCCTAGTTGCTTCAACAACTTCTCTGGATTCCTCTCAGGCCACCTGTCCTTGCTTCCAACCTCTATAGACTTCCTTTTTTTGCGTTTGATATATCCAGGAGCTCCCTGTTCATCCATGAAGTCATCCTGACTTCCTCTTTCTTGTGGTGTATCACTCTTGATCCTTGCATATAAAACAGCTTCCCTGCACAGCTTTATCCCATGTAACTCTTCCAAGTGTTGGGCCCAGTTCTATATAATATCTTTATTGATGATCTGGATGAGGGGATTGAGTGTACCATTAGCAGATTTGCAAATGGCACCAAGTTGGGGGGAGTGTTGATTTGCTGGAAGGCAGGAGGGCTCTTCAAAGAGACCTGGACAAGCTGGAGAGATGGTCTGATTCCAACGGGATGAGGTTCAACAAGGCCACGTGCCAAGTCCTGCACTTTGGCCACAACAACCCCATGCAGCGCTACAGGCTGGGCACAGAGGGGCTGGAGAGTAGCCAGGCAGAAAGGGATCTGGGAGTTTGGATTGACAGGAAGCTGAACATGAGCCAACAGTGTGCCCAGGTGGCTAAGAAAGCCAATGGCATCCTGGACTAGATCAGGAACAATGTGGTCAGTAGGACCAGGGAAGTGATTCGTCCCCTGTACTCAGCACTGGTGAGGCCACACCTGGAGTACTGTGTCCAGTTCTGGGCCCCTCAGTTCAGGAAGGATATTGAGGTGCTGGAGCAGGTCCAGAGAAGAACAACAAGGCTGGTAAGGGGACTTGAGCACAAGTCCTATGAGGAGAGGCTGAGGGAGCTGGGGTTGTCCAGCCTGGAGAAGAGGAGGCTCAGGGGAGACCTCATCACTCTCTATAACTCCCTGAAAGGAGGTTGTAGCCAGGTGGACGTCAGTGTCTTCTCCCAGGCAACCAGCAGCAGGACAAGAGACCATGGTCTTAACCTGTGCCAGGGGAAGTTTAGGTTGGCTATTAGGAAGAGGGTAATCAGACATTGAAATGAGCTGCCCAGAGAGGTGGCAGATTCACCATACCTGGAAGTTTTTAAGATGAGACTGGATGTGGCACTTAGTGCCGTGATCTAGTAACCACGACAGTGTTGGATCAAGGATTGGACTTGATGATCTTGGAGGTCTTTTCCAACCCAGTTGATTCTATGATTCTATGATTCTTTTATTCTATGATTCAAGTAGATCCGTAAAGAGGCCAAAATCTGCTCTCCTAAAGTCCAGGTTAGTGAGCTTACTGTGTGCCCTTTTCCCTTCCCTAAGGATCTTGAAATCACCATTTCATGGTCACTGAAGCCAAGGCTGCCCTTAAGCTTCATATTCCTCGTTGGCACAATCTCAATGGTGAGAATGAGGTCAATAAAACACCTCTCCTCGTTGTCTCTTCTAATCTCTTGGAGAAGCTAGCTATCATCAACACATTCCAGGAAACACCTGGATTGCTTTTGCCTTGCTCTGCTGTCCCTTTGACAGATATGAGGGTGATTGAAGTCCCCCGTGAGGAACAGAGCTAAGGAATATGAGGCTGCTCCTGTTTTTCTATAGAAGGCCTCATCTGCTCAGTTTCCCTGGTGATGGGGCCTGTAGCAGATGACAGTATAATATCTCCCCATTCTGCTCTCCCTTTAATCCTGACCCATAATCTTTCAGTCAGTGCCTCTTCCATTCCCAATGAGTGGAACTCATTGTTTTCCTCAACAGTGATCAAACTCAATATAATGTTCAAATCCCCTCTATATGAAAAAGCAATTTGAGATTCTAGGATTAGAATTCAAAAGAACTCAAGGTTTATCTAATTTATTTACACAAGAGCCAAATTTTCCTCTGTGAGCTGACAGTGAATTCCACAACTTTTGTATGAAAGGTGACTTCCATTTTTACTGGTTTTATTTCAATAAGCTCAATCAGTCAAACCTAATGCAACTACTTCTTACCAAGACAAAGAATTCCCTTTGCAAATTACTTTTGGTGGAAAGAAATCTAAGAAAAGTCCAGCTGCTGGGCAGTAACCGCTCTAGCTCACTTACTGATTTGCATTGGTGTGCCTGCTGAAACCTGCTGCTTCAGAGCAGAGAACAGAGTACGGAAACCCTGATTTAGGATACCTGTACCTGCTCTTTCCCAGTAGGAAATTTGTTTAGTAACCCAAAGAAGTATAATATACAAGTTTTCCTTGTGTGACTCCAGAAGTGTAATAAACACTTTCCCAAATAGGTACTAGTCATCCTTTTTACAGGAAAGTTTTTTCAGAGTAATGTTATGCATGGGAATAAGCAGTTAAACTTTGCATAATTTGTATACCTCCAAGAGTAAGTGCAAGCAAATACTTATAATCAGTAATAAAATGGTACATACATTTCCTATACCTCCAGCTCAGTCTTTCCTTGCCTGTCAAAAGGGATCAATTTACATTTCAAATAGTAAGCTTTGCTTCCTTCCCGCAGCTCCTGGCAGAGGCAGCAAATTTTCAGTCTGAATTAATGCAAGTGACAAAGAAACAAATCCCATTTTATCACTTTATAATCCAGTGAGTCAAGGATCATCCCTACCATGTGAAACTTTTGCTGATATCTTTATTGCTAAGGTATGCTTTACCATAAAATAGTTTACATTGAAAGGATATAGCTAATTTTGCATACCAGATATTGAAGTCTTCACTAATTCCTGCAGTTTTAGTGCTACAGTTTTAATCCAAAAGGTAAGCAATCAGTCAACGGACAATGGCTGATGCTGTGGATTTAAAATGAAGTTGGCATCTTCCTCAAGATACATACAGCGAGTTCAGAGCCTTACACCAGCCTTAGTACTTGGACAGATTGATTCCCCAAACTGTCATCCTTCCTAACATTTGTTCAGCTTTATTGACATCAGTGACCTTGGATGGATTCTTAATTAGGCATTAATTAGATTTGCTCTGAGCAGAATAAAATGACACCATATTAAAATTGTAAGCAATATCCTCTCCATGCTAAAGCTCCAAAGGCTGGGTACCCCAGTTAAGGGGGACAGATGTTTGCAGCACAAGAATCTGAGAAAAAAAAAAAAAAAGAAAAAAAGCATCCAGTGAAAGTGGGTCAGGTTTATTTTATTTTTAAAAATATCTTGTCACCTCATGTGTCACTGTAACGTTGCCTTTCTAAAAGAAGATCTTTCAGACACTTCAGGTTTTTTTAAGCCAGGTACTCACTTTCTTGTGACCTTAATGTATGCAAGAGTTTCAATAAGGAGCTACTTTCTGCAACAGGAGCACAGAAGGATAAGACAACACCCTCTTGAGATACACTCTTCTTTAGCAACATTGAATTCAAGATCTCTCAACCTCCTTTCCACTGTGTAGCAAATCACACAAAGTCAGTGTATTTTATGAAACCAGATGAATGACAGAAATATATGTAGAAGATACAACATACTATAAAAATATGTAATATAGTTGTGATATTTAATTCCTAACATACATTGTATAATACATAATATTCAATATAAAATATCATTTGAATATAAATATACAATGTGATTTCGTATGATATTTTAAATCATAACATCAGAACTCTGTTTAACATTTTTCAGACAGTTCTGCCTTTTTCCATGAGTTTATATTGCTTTCTATGAAAGATAAAGAAAAATTTATTTAGCATTTCACTCTTTGATATCACTGAACTAATTGTATTGTGCAGTTCACAGTAAAAGAAAAATATTTTTATGTTTTTGTTGATCTCATACTTTCATAAATTTCATTCCCACTTATTCACCTCTCACTCAGACAGGATATATTCTGTCTACTGAAGGCAAAGGAGATGTGATCACAGTACTTTGGACAACCAAAACTAAATAAAATATTAAGACATAAGCCACAGAAGACTTAATCATTCTGGACTGCACATATACAAATATACCTTCCTTCTACCCTCACAGAGTTAGGTAGCCAAGATAAGAACAAACTGCAGACTCCACAGCAAAACTGGTATCAGAGGAAAATCTGTCCTTCACTCCATCTCAAGATGTCTTCAATAATGAAAAATTGAGGACCTCTGAAGTTGAATAGTGGTATCCACTGTGACTTGTCTTTTCATAAAAACAAAGATAGAACTATGCCCTTATATAATTTAATTTCTCTTCACAGATATAATTCTAAAAGCTTGATCTGGAATTGAACTGGAATCATTGAAACTTTAGTAAAGCCACTGGTATCTGAAACATAAGTATTTTATAACATAAGAGAATGATACATTTTATTATAAAATCCTTTTAGTTTCAAATACTGCTTACATTCAAACTCCAATGATTTGGTCTTTACATGCATTTTCTGGAAGACTTTTAGGAACCTAGGAAATGCCATGTTACTTGACTAGATGTCTGTTTAAAGCCATACTTTAAAAGCAGAGTACTGTTTCAATTATAACCACTATGATATGAACCCTATCAAATTTAGAAAGCCCTTTTACAGGCAGGTAACAAATCATTTAGCCTCATAAGGAGTTTCCTCTTTGGCCAGTCTAATGGCTGTCTTATGCTTTAAAGAACAGCTTCAAATTTCTTTAAAAACTTTATAAAATATTACTTTACTCTCAAAAAAAGTTTAATTATCTTTAAATCCCTCTAACTTCCTTGCCTCACTGGTACCTTCTGGCAATAGAAACTGATGATTAATTATGTATTTAGAAAAAAAGACCCACTTCTTTTATCTATTTCTGAGCAAGTCAATTGCACCACAGGAATCAAGATCTGAGTCTCCTTTCTCTTCTAACTTCTTCATATTGTGTACTGCATTTTCACTGAACACAAAAGATGTAATGCAGTGGGAAAGTAAGCCCCAGTCCGACAATGACAAAAGCATAAATTACAGCCTCAGAAATGGTAACAAAGATAAAAGAATTCTTTGTGGGCCGGAATCCAAAGAGAGCAGCACTGTCTCTTATTATTTGTAACAATCTAAATGCAGCAGGGAATCCTTTGGGCATGTTACTCTACTCACCTAACTAACAGGAATCCCCTTTGATATCAACACTGTTTTCTCATATATTTCCTGTGGCCTAACAACAGTATCTTTACCTTGTGTGGAAGGGATTCAACCGACCTCATTTTGCTCAGTGAAAGTGCAGGACATCCTGATATCTACCCTCCCAGTGAAGACTGGTTCCTTCAACATGAGAGAGCACTGAGAGAGAGTAGCCTCATTTTGTAGATACTCTGTAGCTCCTGAGTGAGAGAAACTATGGAAGGTCAATCTCTAATTTGCCGTCTAGGTCTCTTCACATAGCTAAAAATGGGGAAAAAAAAGAAAAAGAGAAAAAAAGAAAAGATGAGGAGAGGAGAGGAGAGGAGAGGAGAGGAGAGGAGAGGAAAGAAAAGAAGAAGGAAGAAAAAAAGAAAGAAAGAAAAGCATCCCTCTTACACATTAATCTTTCCAAATAATTTTCTGATTGGATGTCCATGTAAGAAAAGCACAAGATATATTGAAATGAAAACTTTTTAAAAATGGTCCAGAGATAAAACTGAGTTTATCATTACAAAGTGCAATATATTTTGAACATATATGAATACTTTGAATGTAACAAAGGGTGAGGAGAGAAAGAATATGAAGATATGAAGTAGGCTGAAACAACCTGTCATCCTATCAAGGCATACCTGTTTATATTACTTTTTTCTTCTGTTTTCTTCAAACCCAGAAGCATCTAATTAACATCCCATGTGAGAGACACTGTTTGAAGTCATAGCACTAATAAAATCAATGGTATAGCTGTCAGCAACTTTGTAAGAGAGAGGGTTTCAATACTGCGTCCTCCAGAAGTTGTTCTGAATTATATTTTTCTTCAATTTCCTGTATATTTTGTTATTGTTCTTATTGTAGTATTATTATTATTATTGTTA